>NW_019174280.1:2363400-2392589 GCF_002260705.1 Seriola dumerili
AGAGAGGGTTACCGTAACAACTAGTGATACGTCATGATGATGATATTATTCTGCTTTGATGATGAAGTTTTGGCTGAAACATTAGATGAGTTAAGTAACTTTTGGGGAAAAAAAGGAAGGTTTTTTTAGTGATGCCAACACAGAGTCAGGTATCTCAACTCCTGTTGGATGGAACAATATCAAATCTGACACATACATTCATGGTTTCTACTGGCTGATCCACCCACCTTTCATCTGGTGCAACCAACAGGTCTTCATTTTACTTGATAAGAAAGCAGCTCTGTGAGGCTGCACTTCAGTAAATGCTAACATGCTAACATGCTAATGTGTTTAGCATGTCTATACAAAGTAGAAGTTGAGATATTTCAGTCTGGAACAATGTGGTGCACCATCCAATGGACATCACCATCCAAAGAGCCAAGTCACTGTTAATAGGCTGCGAGCAGTTTTACCTAGCTTTTCTGCTGTTTGCTTTGTGCAGGGCCCTCTGGTGCAGCTCCACCAGATGGCCCAGCTGTAGAGTGAACAGCATTTTTGAACAGAGTCCTAAATAAAAATTATAAAAATTTAAGGATGATCCTGTTCTTTATAAGAGCATGACCCACAGAGTTTACAAAAAGAGAAACTAGACATCTCTCAAATCCTCTGGCCAATATAAACAGAAATGTAATATTAAATGGATAATAATTTATACTGAACAATAAAGATGAGTTTCTAACCACCCTCTTCCACCTGTGCTTTCCAGCCTCTGCCTTCTCTGTTACAAGCCCTACAGTGGAGGACGGCCCCCTGGTGCAGCTCACCCACACAGCCCACCGGCGGGAGAAACGCTGCTCTTGCGAGAACCAGAAAGACAAAGAGTGCATTTTTTTCTGCCACATTGGCATCGTCTGGGTCAACACTCCAAGGTGAGTTTACTGTCAGCAAGAGAGGAATATTAAACATTTAAAGGGTTTGTTTCCACAGTAACGTAACTCTGGAGCATTGTGCTAATTTTTACAGTGTTAGGATGTGCTAATAAAACTAAATAAAGATAAGAGGCGATCAATAATCTTTCCAAAACCTCAGAGGGATGTACAACGTTTTCCCTGCTGCAGTAGCTGGGAGGTTTCTGAGGGAGGATGAGAGACTTCACGCACAGCAGCTGCAGTCCAAAACTAAGATAAACTTTCACTGTTTTGCCAGGTCAGTGGTTTTTAGGACAGAAAATAATAGGCTCATTGAAAGCAGAGTCAACCATCCGTATCAGAAAGCACAGTTCAGATATCCATGTTCTTGCCCATACAAATGTAATGTTGAATTTCCAGATATGAATTATATACACATATAAAATAAGAATGCATATTTCAATATATATAAATTTGTTCCAATTTATAATAGGCTTTATACGTAATTTTACATATATGTCTAGTCCCTACAAATATTTATGTTTATGTATGTATGTTTATGTTGTAGACATACACATATACATAGATATATATCCATCCCAAAGCCTGTCAATATATGTTAATATTATATGAAGTAGGGTCCAAAAGCCTGAGACCACTGTCCTAGAACGGGAAGATAGACATGTAATATATAACATATAAGCATATAGAATTTTTATATGTTTGTTTTTTTTTTTTATATAAACTTGCATATGTAAATGACCTGTATATCATTAACATATATGTTACAACATTAAGATTCATAATATATATATATTTTATATTTGAAAATATATGTTTACGATGGGTATTTTATATATGCTATACATTTATGTCTTCATATATGCAGAGGACGTATATATTTGATATATATATAACATACATGGCAACATCACTCTTGATATAGGGACATATGTCATATATTACAATTCTGAATTTATTCTAGAACGTTTGATTTACAGATGGAAAATGTACAGATCACATTTAAAATTTAAGATTTGTGCAAATTGATCGAACTCATAACCAGTTCTCAGGTAATGATTAAGTCGAAATGTGCCAGTACTGTGTTTTTGCACCAGCTCAGTTTTCCTGTTAGTGTCATTATATTCATTCAATATACTGTAAATATTCTCCCCTCTCATGCCATCGGTTTTAAACTGAAAGAGTCCATTTTTTTCAACTTTACCCTGTTGATTCGATATCAAATCAGTGAAAAGGGTGTAGTTGGCTTCATGGTGTTCACGTCTCTTCTAAAACACAGTATGAACACAATGTTGTCAAAACAAATGTAAAACATGAGGCCTGAAAACAAAAAGCTTTGTTATAGAGATTTGTTGGAGTGGAAATGACTGGACACCACAATGGCCATTATCAGGCTCATAGGCTTATGTTGCTCAGTGTTCCGTATAAACATTGATCACAGATGTATCATACACAGTTATTGTAACCCATATATCAGTGCATGTAGTACTGATGAATAACAGATCAATTCAAACCATGGCTTCTATCCTTCGGATTATTTTATTTCATTTGTCTGGATCTGGACTTCTTTACACGAGGGAAGATGTGAAAACAAGATATGTCCCAATTTAGCTGCCTCACCCTGCAAAGTCCACATTTCAAGACTAACTACATCAGAGCATTTGAATAACACCCTAACACCTCCTTTGAAGCCTCTCATAAAAAATGAAATCTGACATGAGGTCAAAAATAAGCCCCACTCTCTCTGTGTGGTCAGAATCAGCAGTTATCAGTGTGTTTGACTGCATCCTTATCATTTCATTACATCATGGAGAAGCTTTAACCTTGTTTTCACTTGACAGGAACTAGGCTTGGGCCAATATTTGATATTGCCGAATATCATGATATTTCACGCTATAGGCAATTTATTTCTTTATTTCTTTATTTTTTGCAGTTTTGCAGTTTTGCACAGTGTGCCCTGCTGCCGTGTCTTTTTAATGTACATCATACATTGGCATGTGACAAATAAAACTTTCAACAGCGGTTTAGTGGGAGCATCGTTTATACCTGAAACATAAAACACAACATAGAAACACAGAAACATAGAATATAATTATATATAATTTAAAAAGTACACCTGAAACATGAAATACAATTATATTATAATGTAGTTTTATTATTAACCCCTGAATAACCACTGGTGATAATATCATATATTGCGATATTTGGGCTGAACTTTATCATGATGTTCCTCTGTGGCAGCAGAATGCATTAGACACCAGCATTCAAACGCTGCTGCAGGTTAAATCGTGCCGTCTAAAATCTTTTAGGGCTGACAAATTTTAAAAGACTCACTGACATATAAACTGACATGAAGAAGCTCACTAGCCCAGCAACATTAAGGCTACAAACCACCCACAATGCAACACTCACAAGACATTTAATTTCCACTTTTCCAAACATAATTTCCAGAAAGAACAGTATTGTTTTACATTTTGGCGAGTAGAGTGACCTGTGTCTTGAACTGCGTAAAGGTTAAATCACTGCTTTGTTATATGAAACACATTAATAGCAAAACTGAAATCAGCATATTGCTACTGCAACTTTAATGTCTTTACAGTGAGACTTTTAAATTTACCTCAGTATCATTTCATCACCAGAGAAACTTTCTTTTTCATGTCCTAGTCCTTTTCATATTTCGCCTGGCCTCAAACAGGAACCAGGCACACGTCGCTTCTCACAATTGGTAGCAGTTAACTTCATTTTAGCTCCGTATGCACAAGCAATGAGTAAGCAGTTAGATGTGGTGGGGCTAATAAGAAAGCGCACCTTTTGCTAACGAAGGGTAATTTCTGCCGTCTTTCCTCTTGCTTTTTCTAAATAGCCCGTTTTAACCCTTTAACTCAAACCCAGCAGGAAGACCTCAAAGAGTCTGAAATCACTGTGGTCCGACCCTGATCTGCCCACAACCGCTTAACTCCTCACAGCCTGCTCCCATTTCAGTGTCTACAAGAACTTCATGAGCCCAGTTCACATTGAATAGTTGAATCAAAATGAGAAGGGTTTGTAATAATTGATTTAACTCCTGTTCAAATGAAGGTTTGAGGATTAAAAGGTAAAAATTAGGAAAAATATATTGTACATACAATATATTGTTCAAAATGAGTTTTATTGAAAATGTAAATTGCGTTTTGTTGTTTAGTCCTAGATTAATCTGATCCAACCCTACCCAAACCATCAGTGATTTTAACAACTTCAACTAACCTGTGCAAATATTTTTCACAATACATGAACTATATTTCTCCAGAGCGTACTGGACTTCAGGCTTTTCATGTCATACCAATAAATCCCATTTGAAATTAATTAACTTCAGGGAGAGGAGACGTAACCAAAATAGCTTCCAGAGATGATCCAAAAACAGCTCCTGCAGTGGTGGGACCCTCTCACTAAGTCTCAGATTGTTAGTTTAGTCTAAACATAGTAGTGTGGTAAAATGTAATCTTCCTGCCTTCATCATAAAGACCTTCTAAACAGCAGTGGCAGTGCCCACCGTGACTAACTATACCACCGAACTCTGTGGGCGACAGCGAGCTCCTGGGTGCTGCTTCACATCCTGCTAAAAATAGGACAGTTTAAATATGTAAACTAGTTAACATAATTGATGCAGTGAGTTTGGTGATTTCCTTATTTTTTCTCCAAGTCAACGAATCCCACATGGAGACCCGAGCGAACACTGAATGTCTCCTAATAACAAGAATTGTGTTTGTATCACAGCCTGATATATCCTCTTCCTCTCAGCCAAAGAGCTCCATTGTTTCCAAAAACTATTTAAAAACACTTGAGTGAGTCTCCCTGTTGCACTGGGTGACATGTTCCTGCATCACCACTAATACACACTGTAGTTTATTTAGACTCAGTCCCACACACACCGTCCTGCTGCCATAAATACTGAGTAGAGAACCAAATGTGGATCAATCCGCCACTAAATATAGACCCCAAAAATGTGTTATTTCCTCCTGTTTATTTGATAAACACTACAGTGATTAGCTGTTTTCAAACTGAATTAAAATATACACTTGTGATGTGTTTTTAAAGATTTACGTCTTCAGGAGGAACCAGTGGGCTTGAAGCTGAGAGCCACAGACAGAGGAGGGAAGGCAGAAAGTGTTGAGAGAAGGACTAATGCATTGTTGGATTTCTTTATTTTTTCTTTTATGGTATTTTTTTGACACTAACAAAAATATAAAGTAACACCGGACTTGTACTTTAAGGGAAGTCCTTTTGTGATGGGCACAGTTCAGAAAATGAACTAGCTGACTAACTAGATAACTAACTGAAACGGTTGAAAGTGTTAAACTACTCAGTTCTTCAGTGTAAATGTTATTGTTGAAATCAGATTTTCATGCATATTTTTAAATTACAGATATGTTTTTTGTAGATTTTCATTCTCACAAGTATAAACATACATTGAAATCAGTGAGGAGCTTTATTCTCAGTCACAGATGGATGTCTCCATAACATCCAAAGAGGCTGTGATCCAAACTAAAGACAAGCTAATGAACAACAGCAAGCCTCTTCAACAATGAAAATCACCTTTGGTTAACTCAAACAAATACAGTTTACATAACTTCTGCCATTTGGTGGACACATTTATCCAAGATAACATCCAGCCAGACAACATAAAACATGTTATTTTATTGGCATGAACATCATTTGTGAGAGCCAAACTCTGACAGTGTTATAATATATCTAAATACTATGAACCAGTTTCTCTGATCCTGATGTTAGAATCAGAATCAGGAACATCAGATCAAAGAAATCTGTATACACATAAATACACATGGAATGAAAACATATATACACACATAATATTAAAAGAAAAAATTATACAGCACATAGTACATACACAGTCCGCAATTGCCAGAGTACTAATTCCTTATTGCATGTTTTAGCTCATTTACATGTATGATGTGGCGTTTTATCACATAGTTCATATGAACATTGTTCATAGTTCAGTTCAGTGTTTTAATTTGCCATGTGATCGTATCTTATCTATGGATACTTTCATTTTTATAGATGTCCCTGAGAGGTCAACACACTGCAACTTAAGAAAACACATGCAAATAGACAAAACACATACAAATTCAGAAAATACCTTCATCAATTCGACAACACATGAGCTGCAAATACTCACATACAACGGAAATGTCTCCAAGGGACACTAAAAAGAGATGAACCTGGCTGGGACGCACTTGTTTTGACTCTTGAAGTCAAAGGCATTGAACAACAAGTGCACATGGATGTATTATAACACATCCGTGCAAGTGCATCTCAGCCGGCTTCATCACTTTTTTGTGTTGTGTTGTCAGAGTGATGAGGTTGTTTCTTGTGTTTTGTCTGCTTGCATGTGTTTTCTTAACTTGCAGTGCTACCGTAAGAAAACACTGTTCAACAATCCCACAAGTTCTTAGTTTGTAGCAAACGTCTGCATGAAAGCAGCTTAAATGGACATTTCTTAATAACAATGCATGAAATGACACTGTAGTGGAGCATTTAGCCATTTAGCTGCTAAAGATATTTCCCTCAGGAGGTCTTTGTGGTGGAGACCAAAAACAGAGCTAAAACAGAGTGAATATTGGATTAACATTCATCTGGTGGACACAAACACCTGTTGAGGTGTTCACAAGTTTACAAAACATCTCACCAAAGATGTGCAGGTAATGTCTGTGTACTGTTAACCGTGGTAACCTGAATAATTGCTGCCGTGTGCAGAAGAAGTTTTAAAACGTTAGGACCACTGGAACATAGAATTGTCCAGTATCAGCGCTGTTGTTTGGCTGTAGTCATACATAAGTAAATACAGCTCTGAATGAAGGTATAGAGAATAGAAGAATTCAACAGGATTTTGGTCCAGTGGAGCCATAACTCATGAAGTTGCAGTTCAAAAGTTCAGATCACTTAGATTTATTCATCCCTTTAACTGCAGGGAGAAGCTCGCTGAGCCCCTGACAAAGACGTAAAGACATAAAGGTGGAAGTGAAGCCAACAGGGTGTATGAAACCCTCACAAAGGTCAAGCAACTGTAGAGACGAAAGTGAATTATATTTTTTATTAATTAGCATCAGGAGCTGGGAGAGGGTCGATGGAGGGAGGCTTGGAGATGAAAGGGTCACAACTGACCACAGAGTGGAAATGAGATCCAGATGTGTTGCCATTTGATTTTTAAAAAAAAAAAAAAAAAAAGAAAAAAAAAAGCACAAAGTGTCTCAGCATTGTGATCACTATGAATGATTTGTCACAGCTTGACAGAAAACTTAATTCAGTCCAACTGCTCACTCCAGAAATCTGAGTTCAAATATGTGACACAAATGATGTATTTCACAAACAATAAAGCAGAAACCTCAGTTCTATTTTAAGGCATACCCCTTGTTTTGACATAAACGTAGTGCTGTTAAGCCACTGGCATCTGCTGGCAGTTCTCTCCTCTCCACCAATGCTCCAGCCGTGGATCCCCCCCTATAACCTGAAGCCAGTTGCGGGCCGTCATGGCAGTCAGACTGGCACCAGATGGATCCGCGGCGGGATGATTCACTGCAGCTACAGAGTAGTGAAAGAAGCTCGTCTGGCATGTTGGTAGTGAGCGTACTGAAGCAGTGAAATATGGGAAACACAATAAGGTGTTCCAGATATGGCTAACACAGATCAGACTTGCACTAATACACGCTTAACCAGACAATAAATCGCCTCAGTTATTCTTAGCCTGTAGTGACGCTATCATCCATTAGTGCATCTGAAGGATTGCTGGGAAATTTAACACAACATTAACCTGAATCAGGACTCAACAAAATGTAACCAAATGTAAGACAATATATTTTTCTGTTTGAAAAGAGAGGCTTGTCTTATATTCAAGGACTAGATTACACAGCAGATAGAGTGCCACTGTAACACAGTCTCCTACCGAGTGTTGCATCATGGGTTGTTTGCAGGCTTAATGTTGCTTGGCTAACAAACGTTTCCAGTCTGTTTACAGTATAGTTTATACAGTCTTTCGGAGTCAGTCAGCTCTGAAAGTGTTTGGTTTGTTTAGTTTAACCTGCGGGAGTTTCTGAGGCTGGTGTAACGTGTTCTGCTGCCGCAGAGGAAATAAATTTGTGATGAGTGTCTTTACTGGAGAAAATAAACCAGGGACAAAATCTGTCAAATGGCCAAGAATTACAGCTGTTACAGATGATGAACTCAGTAAGACTGAAGCCTGAAAAAAATTGGAGAAAAGGATTGTGACGCTTCAACAGTCTGACAGCAGAAAGCGTCTGTGACAGAGATAAGATACACTAACTAGTTTTAGGTATTGTTGTATTTTCTGTATCATTTATATGAGAGAAAAAGCTTCAGTGATGAGGACTCTCAGGGAACCTTTGCCAACAAGATGAGGGTAAGACTTCCCTCTCAAAAACACATGTTGGAAACAGACAGGTGTCATCGGACAGTGTAATCAGAAGGTTTCTATATTTGGGTCAATATGGTACTGGTCACTTTTCTTACCGTGCAACGATTCTCACTGTGATCTTTGACAGCAGGTCTTCCGCTGACAGCTACCGAGTAGCTCTGTGCAGGCTCGCGCTTTAACTACATTATGCTGGTTTTTTTTAGCACTGTCTGTCAACTTTAGATTGTCAATAGGTGTGAATGTGAGTTCAGAAGTTACCTGTCAGCTGTGAAAAGTCAGATGACCTGTCCAGGGCGTACTCAACCTCTTACCCAGTTTCAGCTGGGATAGGCTGGAGTCCTCCATGAGGATCGATGGTGTCTTCATACACTGGTGTAGTTCAGAAAAAATGATATTTGTCAGGTATAATTAAAATTGGGAAAAGTTCAACAGCCATCAACTCATCAAGAGGCAAAGAAAATATACCAGGAGTTGCTTTTTCTTCAGTTTTTACGTTCTGAACTCCAAACTGACACAGTTGTTAGATTTCTAGAAACTCTCCAGAATCATTGGAAATGTAAGTTGAAGTTGAGGGAAGTAAAAACAATGAATTAATCTCAAAGTGACTCAAAGAAGTCCAGGGTCAAGACTGTTTTAAGTTCTCATACCCCAACTTCTCCAAGTGATATAAAATACCAACATTCTAGTCATGAGAAAAACACAACATCCGCTAAACATCACAATGTCATATAGCGAATGTTGGGTTTTAACATCAACCCGATTTTCATTTGCAACATCTGCCCAACGTCATGAGAGTCCACCGTCTTTCTGATACATGATGACATTGACATCCGGTGCCTGCTGGGATAGGTCAAAGTTGAGGCAGGAAGTGGGTCTGTAAACTGTGATGGATGCTACAAGAGACAGTTTGGATAATCATTGAACTGTTCACTTTTGTCTTCACTCGTTTACCAGCTGATTGTCTGACTGCTGATGTCATTGAAAAGAAACGATGGCAAAAAAATTCCACAGAGCTTCCACAAGGACAAATTAAAATCTTGACCTAATGATGGCGCTAGAAGACAATGATAGAAGTCAGATGGGTCGCTGAATTCATTACAGTTCATCCTGAGGAGAACATGAATATCTGAAAAAAGTTCCGCGACGATCCATCCAATAGTTGTTGAGACATTTCTAGCCTCTGGGTCAAAAGGGCGGCTGCTACAACTGTAAGCAGTAATTATCTACACAACAAGAGTCCACTTCAATGAACCACACAATCTCATGAACATCAGCTGACACGCTCATCACACTACGATCACATCATACAAACAGAAGCAATCAAGGGAATAAGACCTAAACTACTCTTTCAACATCAACTCTGTCTTCCAGCCACGTTGTTCCTTATGGATTTGGATCGCTGCGACTCAGGAGGGACCTCGGCCGCTGCATCTGCACGGACACACAGGACACAGAGTGTGTGAGCTTCTGCTCTCTCCGGACACAAACAGAGTAAGGACACATGCACATAGATTAAGATTAATATACGTGCTCAGAGCAGTTTCTCTTACAATACTCATAATGTTTCTCATCCTGTTTGTCTTTTACCACAGAGGGGAAAGCGTTGTGGTGAAGAGGAAGACTGACAAACAACTGAAGAGATACAGAGCTGCATTCTGGGAAAAAAGGAGCCGACATGCACTCAAACACCAGACCTGAGAGAGATGAGGCGCCACAGTAACACCAGCTCTTCTGAAAGGAAGTCCTCTATGTATCAGAAATAACAAACATGGACCCTTTTGTTTGTCTGGCTGCCCTGATGGCAATCTCTCAAAGGTTTTTCCTGCAGCCAAGCTAAAGAACAGTAAAATACTGACCACACAGAAGAGCATTTGCAGAGTCTTGAAACTTGTTTGATAAAGGCGATCACAGCAAACAATTACAATGTTAAATTTATCTATTTTTATGCAATGGTGATGGACTGTTTTAAATCTCTGTGTTCACATACAACAGGCTCTGACAGGAGATTTGAGAGAGGGCTGCCAAAAAGCATTGCAAAGACACTGTATGTCCTCTATGACTGAATATTAAGGCCACTAGTAGGAAAAAAGATTTCAAGAATAACTTTCAGAAATAAAGTCATATAATATAATTTCTTACCACTGTATGAGAGAGGGTCATAAAACTCTATTGTGAAATAAGGTTGTCATTTTACAAGAAAAAGTCACAATATTCTATGACATCATGAGAATGAAATGATGAGTCAAGATGTGTTGTATGTTATAATTAGACCAGATTACATGTTTAGCATTTCTTAAAACACTGAGTCATTGATCTGTACCACGGTTAAATTGCTTTATTTTCCAAAAATTACAGCTTTTCCTAAAATTATTTGTAATCAATATTAATACTGGTATTTTAAAATTACAATTTAATTAATGAAATATTACGATTATTTAGAAAAATTATAGCCCCATCTTGAGATATAATGTATGTTTTAAAGTTTATTCTTGCGATGATACAAACTTTGTCCAAGTACTTGCAACTGTATCTTTTTTCTCAAAACAGTGCAACCTTCTCTTTAAAAGAATATCTTGACTTTATTCCTGAAATCTTAATTTATTTTATTGTGGCCTCTCATCATCCACTAGGTCCAACAAAGAATAAGCTGTTAAACATTGTGACGAGTACAATGTGAATTAAGTGGTCTCTTGCATTGAGAGGTTGCAGTGCTGTTGCAATGAACTGTTCACTGTAATGATCACCTGACGCAGTGTAGCTGTGTCCCAAATCCATACTGCTCACTAGTTCTCTTCAGTTAAAGCAGTTGACATACAAAAATGTTCACACTCAAACTAACAGGAAATTACAGGAAACAGATAATGCAACAAAATGTGCGACTTCATTACTCAGTCAAACTGCAACTTGAACAGAGACATCAAACTCTTTTTGTTACTATTAAGTCTGTTTGTTTTTTGGTTTTTTTTTGTTTGTTTTTTTGCAAGATTTGAAGATTCTTTGGAGCTGTTTCACCACCCTCCATTTATTTGATTTTTATTATTTATATGAACACACTTTATTGTTAAAACCTGCTCAGGATCAGTGTGACGTATGGAATTAGGACACAGTGCTCGTTTCATGTCTGCAAGCTTCACAGTGTATTGAAATGTGCTCAGCATACGGTAATAGCTTTAGAAGGTGGCTGTAAAATATAATATGAAGTATACATCATGAAGATAATTATATATCTGTCTAAATTTTACAGAAAATGTCTTGTTTTTGGACGATTTTTTTTTATTTTCACGTGAATGCATGCAACAGCACCGCAGTATCGGTGCAGGTCAGTCAGCAGCTAAGTGTTTGCTGTCAGTGTTTATTTACACCTGTTAGCACCTTCACTTGTTCCTCCAGCATGTCAAAGTGTCCGTGAACGTGACACAAAGAGATGTGGGACTGTTAAACAAATGTTAATTTTTCCCTCCACTGAAGTATACTCACAGTGAATAGTTCTCTTCTACACGTATGACATATAATCAAAAACACATTTCTATACTCTGTACAGAATCAAGGCCATCATCATCATCATCATCACCACGTCCTGAGTAGTATACCTCAGTCTGTCCTTAGGAGCAGGGAGTGGCCGGTTGGCGACCTGGCCTTTGGGCCAGAGGTGACAGGGACTGATGGCACTGATCACTGTGGGAGCTGTGTGTGGAAAAGGAACCAGATAACCAGTCTGCAGGCCAGTATACCAGTATACAGCCCCTTTACACCCGCCATAAAACCACCACGGTACACTGGGCTCCCTCTCACTTTCTTAGCAGTAAAAAAGAGAATACGTAGTTTCCTCTGGCATAAACAAAAAGGTAAGACTTAAGTAAAAAGAAAGGGCTGATGGTTAAAACCTGAGCTGAAACTTTATCTAGTTCACTTGACCCCTAACCCATTCCTGATGAAGAAATATTAAAGGAACAGTTCATCACTGTGAGAAATTTACAAATTTGGATTGATTTCTTAACATGCATATCTGTGTGTTAAGAGATAGGACATGGTTAGCATAGCTTAGCATAAAGACTGGAAGCAGGTGGGGAAACAATTTGCCAAGCTCAGTCCAAAACTAAAAAATACACCTACTAACACTACACACAAACATTCAAGTTGTGCTTGTGAGACCAAAAAAACTTCTGACATCGACCTCTGACCTTCAGAATAAAAGGGCTGGGTTTAGGTAGTCTTAAAACTCCATATTTTCCTCTTCTCCTGTGTTGATCCATAAGAAAATATATTGGTGGTTTTAAGAACCAAAAACCATCTCAATGTAGTTTCACATCTCCTCTCTCAGGCTTCTCTCTGGAGCTCTAGTAACAACAGGTCAGTGAGCCAATCAGAAGAGAGGAGGCTCTGAGTCTCTCTTCTGATTGGCTGACTGTTTTCTGAGTGATCCATTAAAAATATAGCAGATTTCAGGTAAACACTCAGAGAAACCAAATGCTGTAAGGTTGGATGGTGGGTCCAGGCTTGGGACACGGCTGAGAGCAGTGACTACTTCATTGTGACATCACAAAGTTCCAGAAGTCCTGACGGCTGGTTTTAAGGCTCAGTTTCTGAATACAGGCTGTGTGCATTTCTCTGTGGACTGAGGCTTTGATACTTTCACAGTATTAATATAGAACCTAGACCTGATCTATAATCAAACAACACATGGACAGAGACCTTTAGACTATATGGGAACTTTAAGGTGACAATAAGACTGAATTAATGATCAGTGTCAGAAAAACAAACTATAATCTGTAAAGTGCACATAATGGACAAACAGCCACTCAGAGCAGAGTATATATTAGACAAGCCTGCAAGGCTTACTTAATTATTAATACATAATTTATGAGAGAATAAAAAACCAAGAGATGTATTTTCACAGGTTTTGTATATTAACTAACAGGCTCACTTTCAGTTTAAGAACAGACTATAAGTTATTGGCCTAAGCTTTCATATCAACTAAGGATTACATTCACCTTTGACAGCTGTGCACCTCATGTTTTACGTCCAACGTTCAGACTGAAAGAGAAGTGAATCCTTGATGTAGAACAGCTCAAAGTGAGGGTGTGGAGATGGTGGTGATGAATGGGAACTCCTGTCTGTCATGCTGGTGTTAGAGACCTGCTGGGGTAGGCAGAAATTGAAAATACATCCACTCCCCTGCCGCTCTCGCTTCACACGCACACAACCCAGCTGCAGCCGTGACCCTTTAGCTACATTTAGCAGAAGGCTAAACTATTAGCAACATTCGACACAGCCACTCATCGCCTGCTTTTATGTTAAATCTACTTTTACAACCAACAACTGCAAAACATTTAGATATCCCAGGGGAATGGAGTTGGCAGCCTGTTACCTGACCAGGAGGCGTGCAGCAAGTGCTCTCTGTACCGAGATACTGACGTGTAGGAAAACTCACTCTCTCTCTGAAGATCTGTGATTGGCCAAACTCTCCGATCACTGGCTAGATTTTCTGAAGTCTGAAAACGGAACCAAAAGAATGTGTAGACGTCTGGTCTGCTCTCAGACACCTTGAATTACAATATACTGAACGATGATTATGGAATTTTTCCCATTGATGTAAAAAAAAATGACTGCCCACCCCAAATGTAACATTTAACTTACACATCCAGTCAAAAGTTTAATAGTCATTACCTAAATTTACAGTGTGGCGTCTCAGTGTACTTTGAAATAAAATAAAAAAGTCACTGAATGTAAGCGGGTTTTGACAGTCAAATACTGCAAAGCATTACTCTAAAATCTTTCAAATCAAAAATCAAAAGAAGTTTTGTTTTTTTTTCAGAATTATAATTCTCCATTTTGATTCTTAATGTCAGCTGCTTATTAAACCGTGCAATGCAGTTTAGCAGTCTGTTTACACAGTTTATTTATACATTCACTCAGTTTATTGATGCATGCTCTTGTATTTTCATGCCGATATTTACAGTATTTCTACCATATGACCCCTGGCAGGTTCTGTACCCCTGCGTGCTGCCTGTGCTAAATATAAAATACTATCAAGGGCTGAATATAATTCTATGCAAATACCTTATAGACAAAAATCTAAATTGTAAGGAACAAAAAATAAATAACTGTCCCCAATACTTGCCCTCATTATAGAACAGTTATCCTGCTGTTCTCCTGCAGCTTATCAACAACTCATCAGTCAACAGTTACATGATGCTCAGTTGATCTCCATAAAGAGATTGTTTTTCTCCACGGGGAGATCAGAGGTCGCATCGAGCTGACCGGGCTTCAGTATCACTGCTGAAGGATAACGTCAGGGGTGTTGAAAGCCTTTAAAGGCTGGAGTGTTGGTTGAAAAATGGCCTGTTATTTAATAATACACCATCACACTGGGTTATTTTGAAGCCATGAGCTCAGAGTCACTCAGTAAAAATTTTTAACACCATCAGTCGGACACGTTCCGAGTTCATTCATGCTGTTTTGTATTACACTGCACTCACACAAAGATGGAAAACGACGAACTTCAACAAAGCTTTGTCCAAACTTGGAGTGGTTTAAAATGGCGCCAAGTGAAAACTGTCAGAGAGGTTTGCTCCTGAATGAAGCAGTAAAACGTCTTCGATTACATACACAGGAGTTTCCCTCCGAAAAGACGTCTCCACCTGCTGAGATAAACAGTGATTGATGTCACATAATAATCAACACATCATTCTGTTTTTTCCCTCCCAAAGTGCTCCATGTTGGCTGAAATATAAACACCATTTAAGATGTGGAATATTTCATTATATATATATATATATATATATATATATATATGATGAATTGGCAAGGGTCATATGGAGCAGAACTCTTGTTTTCATTTAGTTGTTATCCCATCTTCAGCCACAAAGTGACGAACAAAACTCCATCTGTCAGTTAGCTTTTGTAGGATGTTCTGAACACCAGCCTTTCAACATGTATAGCATCATATATGTGTCTAGATTATTTTATTGCAGGATATTTATTTTGTTAAAGATTTTTAATTACTTAAACACATTAAAAACAACGACTGAATGCTGCGTCTTGTGGTGATTTTCAAACTCCAAACACATGTCTATACAATCAACATGAATAATGAGGCTCCAGCATATGATACTGTTTCTGAAGTGAATGTTTCTTAATGATGCATTGTCAAACTTTACATGCAAGACAGTGTCAAGGCAATCCATTGGAAAACCTTTGAATTGAAACCGCCACAGTTCTCTAATATTGATGAAATTACTCGCTTTAGACTTTGGCTGAGTTTAGACTTGTGTTTTTCTCCCAAAAATATTTAGGAATATGAGTAATATATGGAGCCAAAGCAGAACTGGACACCCAGAGTTTTGTTCCACAAGTAAGAAAACTACTCAGAATAGAACCAAAAAAATATTGTTGTTGTTTTTTATTTATAGTGTATAAACAATGTGTTTCTGTTTTTAGCTGCCTTTAACAAACACGACTTCCCCCAGAGGCCCCAGACCTTCTAGGCATCACCATCTTGACAAAATAAGTCAATTATAAGCCATTTACTACAGACACATTTACCAAAGCTAACTATACTTATGCAAAACAGCCTTTAGTGCTAATAATAATATCCTTATTTATATAGAGCTAATCAATACAAAGTGACAAAATGCCTCACATAGCAATCATAAAAACACAGCAATAAGAGAATAAAAGTACTAAACGAACAGAGTTTGGTACCACACGTGAACCAATACAGTATCAGTACCTGGAGTTCAGTACTGGTATCCAACAACTTTACTATTTATTCATAATATTTTTTAAATTTACACACCACACAAGATAAAACTACCCTACTTCCACACATCTCCACATCCAAACCCGTCCCTACAACCTCCAGCCTGTCTCGGCTTGCCAGCATGCTGGTGAGGAATTTCGAATGCAGCCAGTTGCTGAGGGTTGGCTAACGCTAGTAAAAATGCTAAGCTAACGTCAACCGAGAGATTGAAAGACAAGACAGTTTTCTCCATCAACAACTTCATCTAACCAGAAACTATCTATCTGATCTCGTCAACATGCTGAGTTCCGACCCATGAGTACTCAATAGTCGTTACTGCAATACTACAGTACTCAGTACTCAGTACTCTTGGGTCGGACCACGCCCATCTTCATTTTGGTCTCACACCTGTAAAGTTTCATGACTGTATCTTGCAGAGTTGTGACGCTGTGGAGGTGAGGAAATCTGTCCACAGACAGACAGACAGACACCAAAGTGCTCAAAACCTCCTCTGTGGTAGTTGTGCTACAGGAGTAATGGTCGTAGTCTCCACCACCACATTTTACAATGGCGACACACACACAGCTAACTAATTACGATAAATAATTATGAAGATGTTTCATGTTTCGTTGTCTATGGAGGGTTCGACTTCTGTGGCGCTGGTAGCAGGCGCGCTGACGTCAGCTGCTGCTGCTGCTGCTGCAGGGTACGCGCTACACTCATCAGCTTATAGATATGGTTTGTGTTTGACCAGGTGTTCCTCAGGCCTGCTTTGTATTTCACATCAAACATGCAGATCGCCCTGACTCACTTCAAAAAGCTGCAGGGACGTGTCAGTCACGACAGTAACACTCTCTCTATTTCTCTCTCGTGCTCTTTAGAGTGACTGTAGTACTCTGTAGTGCCCATGTATTTCAGCCAGTAACCCTAAAAGTACAGAGTTTGGTACCCAACCCTATGAATTAACCACATTTAAAATGAAAATGAAATGGTAAAACCCACTCAGCCTGCTGGATTTCCTTGGGCAGGGTGTTCCAGAGCCTCTGGCCTGTTATTTCAAAAAGCTCTGTCCCCCTTCGTCTTCGGGCGAGTCTGGAACAGATGGAAGACCCCCGCCCTCGGAGGATGCCAAAGTGCAAGCGGGGTCGTGCAGAGATAAAAGATTTATATAGGAATAGATTCTTACATCTATTCTAGAGAAAACACTGACATTGACATACGTTGACAGTTTCAAGGTTTCAAGTCCTGCTGTTTGATACAGAATATAAGCAGAAAAATGAAGCATATTTTTCATGTTTCTGTTTCAGTTAAGAGCTGAATTAATTCATCGATTAATTAATTGTTATTGAGGATATTTTTTATGCCTTTTAATCGACAGCAGCAGTGAAGACATACGAATAATATGGAGAGAGAGTAGAGGAGTGTCAAGCAGTAAATGGTCCAGCCAGGAGTCCAACTGGGAACTTGCTGTTCGTGGCTTTTATACCCATGTGGTATACATCCTAACTGCTTGGCTATCAGGTCGCCCAGCTCTGGATCTATTTTGATAATTGATTTATCATGTGCATGATGCTTTTCTGGCAAAAATGTCACAACGTTCCCTCGTTCCAACTCCTGAAATGTGATGATTTGCTGCTTTTATTGTCATCATATGTGATTGTAAACTGAACATTTTTGAGTTTTGAGCCGTTGGTCTGAAGAAATGAGACATTGAGAGACATGTGGCCTTCCTGTAGGAAATTATGATCCCCTATTTTCTGTCATCTTAAAATCCAAACGATTCACAGATTAATCAAGAAAGTAATAAGCAGACTAATTGACAATTAAATGAATCATTAGTTGCAACATTATTAAGACATTTGCAAACAAAATAACTGATTCAGGACCTGTTTTTTACTTGATGTATGTACCATTTAACAATGTGAAAGGTATTTATGGCTTTATCTTACAGCAGCTTAAATCCTGATTGGGGCAGTTTTTCATCATTTAGCCTCTACCTCTCTCTGTCCATGTATGTCACACATATGTCACAGCCCTATTATTACACACTGGAATTTTTACACACGTTTTTACAGCCTTCTCACCAGACTGGGTCAATTCACTGTCTTGTTCAAGGGCACAGCAGTGGCTGAGGGGCTGAACCTGTGACCCTGCAGGTGATGGTTTCACTAGTGGTCATTGTTGTTGTATTAATAATAGTCCCCTCACCTCGACACAGAGGTCAAAGGTCAGGAGCACTTCAGCAGGTGGATGATCTAATTTTAATAGCCTATCAGTTTTCATAAGTCAGTTTGACTTTACTCTTCATGTGTTGTCCACATGTTACAAAGCTGAGACTTCAAGAGTAGCCCGATGCTATAAAACTTTTAAAAAAAAAACAAAAAAAACATCTGTTTGTGTTGAAATTTGAAATGCAAACTTCAAATGTAACCGCATATTGTTCTGCCAGCTCCAAATTTCCTCCAGATTCATAAAGTCAGATGAATTAGTCATCAGACAACAAGCTGTTTGGTGTCGGTTCAAGGAGAAAGCATCTTCTGGAACAACTGGCTGCCATGTTGTGGACAGCAGAGCCTGCTGCGTCAAAATGAAATAAAACAGCAGGAAAAGTTACAGAAGCGTGAAGTTTGATGAAGTGACTAGAAAGAGCGGAAAATGAAAATACTGAGCACAGTTTGGTCCAATCAAACCTGTAATTGATAAACCATCAAAGCAAATAGATATACTTCACATTTACAAACAAATCCTGATGTAGCACAGAAAGCTGGGCCCCATACATATGCAGCCTCATCAGGCCCCTATTCCTATTACTGTCACACCTGAGCAAATATGCAGCTTCTGTAGTTCATAATTCAAGAAAAACAGATAAGATTTCACTGGAATCTTGTTTTATTTGCAGGATCAAGGTGAATTAGTTTCCAACACATGCTCATCCAGTCTGTTGCAGAAGCAGCGTAATCAACCTGCTGTCGATCTCAGATTAATACACTGCTCTTAATACAGGCGTCATGTCACATCACAACTCAGTGTACGTCACCGAACCATCCGCAGCAGCAGCAATGATTGGAAATACAACAGTAAAACTGATCATATTTCAAAAGGTTCTTACTTGAGCAACACTGTAAATTACAAACATCTTTAACCTGTGAGATTTTTGTGTAATTCTGATACAACAAAACGGAAAATGCTGCTAACTATTATATTAGCTAGACAGCCACGTTACATACCGACATGAAATTTACATATTCCGAAATGCCACTAGCTCTCTTTTAGTAGCTTGATTTTTACTGAACCCTCAGCAGCTGCAGTAGAAGACTGACTGAGGATTTCCCTCCACATCTGGAGAAATAAATCATTAATTCAATGGGAGTAAAAGCTTCATAATAAATAGGCAAGATGAATGATGATAATAGTTTTATTGTTATGATTTATGAAAATCAAGTACATGTTTGGCTCCAGTCTGAGGTTCACCAGGCCATTTAATGACTGGGTGAATTACTCAGAGGGAAATGATAAGAAATAGTTTCCACCCACAGGTCACTGAAGTGAGTGAATTTTTGAATTTAAGGAAGCCAACAGAATTTATAAACGAAAATGACCATAAAGGATGATAAAGATATTTATGTACTGTCATTGTCAGCTGGTTTTCATCCTAGGTGTTGTGCAGTGCTAAAGCTGAAAGATCGGATTATTTTACAACACTGCCACCTGCTGGAAAAGCTGCAGCACAGCATGAACTCACAGCTCTGAGGAGAGGCGTCAAACAGCTGCTTCACAGTCAGGACATGAGGTACAGATTGAGAGGGAGGTTTTAAAACAGAGGCAGAACTCTGATTTTAAAGCTGTGTGGAAAAGGTAAATTCATCTTTTCTCACAGCAGCAGCAACTGACATTATCTTGAGCAAGGCATTTAATCATAAGATGGTGGACAGCTGTGGTTGTCTGTGGGTTTTAAGGGATCAGGTTTCCTTCTTTGTCTAGAGAGAGGACAGAAATAACTCATGTCATTTTTGATACATACATGACACAGCTCTGTCTCTCTCTTCTTCAGATTCACAATCTGTTCTCCCATTTTTCATTAGTCTCCACACCCTGTCCTTCCCTGACTCTCCACCTGGTGTCCTCATAGAGTTTCCTGACTTTGACACAGCTCCTCTACACATCTGTCCTTCAGTACCACAATAGCTATATAGCTGTCCAGTAACACTCCAGTCACATTCCAGGTTGTGTTTAATGTCTTGTGCTGAGTTTGGCCTTTGTCTCTGCCTGCTTAGTTTTGTGCCTTGTTCCTACACGTGTCTGGCCTTATTGGAATAGTTCACCTGTGTGAATGAACTGCAGCTGCCAATCAAGAATCTTCCAGTGGTGTTTGATGTTTCTTTTACTGAGTTTTATCAATGATAGTTCCTCAATTACATCTTTCTCTGCTGAGTTGATATTTAGCACATTAGACATGTAGTTGCACCATCTAGTGGACAAATACCAAAACTACATCACCTGGTCTGGGATTCCCCTCACACAGGTTAGACTGGTTTTTGACATCACGTTGATGTTTTATAGACTTGTATGTAACTCATCTTCAAACCAAACATACAGACACCAGGACAGATGAAGGAGAATGAGCAGCTTCTTCTCTCCAGATGTTTCCTGTACACATGAAGGTGGAAAGTGATGAAAGTGTGTGTATGTCGAGCTGAAGTGAGTTGAGCAGGAGAGAATCCTGCCAGAGAAATCTGTACATGTCTGATGAACAGGATCACTGTGATCACATTGTGTTGTATCACTGTCTAACTGGACAGTAGAAATGGTTCTTCATGGTGATTGGCTGGGTTAAAGTATCTATCTCATGCTTGCAAGTGTAAATATTCTGAAGAATTTCTATCAGAGTTAATTGTTGATGACTTCCAGTGTGATTTGCATCTATTACTGCGGCTGTACTGTAAAAACATGGAGTTCTGTCAGCTTTTTAGGGACTAGACTTCAAGATTTCTAAAAGTGTAAGTGAACTGAATGAGTACTGAATAGTTTGTTCATTGTTCTAATCTATGATGAGATTCACTGAGTTAACTCAGGATTTTAAATCATCAGACTTAAACTTGATTTTAAATGTCTCTAAATGTGATCATTAGAAATTTTAACTTGACCGAATCAGAGCATTATTTCAGCTTAAATCAGGTTAAATGATGAAAGTTGAGTTGATTTCCTTAAACTGATGTGTAGCGTTTCTGGGAATCAACTACAGTTTAATTGTAATCTAATCTAATTACTGAAAATGTGTCATAACTGATCTGACAGCTTGGATCAACTTGGCTGAGGTGCGTTCATTGTTGTCAACTGTGTCCAACTGTTAATGTTAATCATGTTTAAAACAAACATTTTATAAACACAGAGAAAACTCTGAGTTTAGTGATCAGGCAGAGATGTTAATTACACTGCTCAAAAAAATGAAGGGAACACTTCATTGCAGTATAACACCAAGTCAATTAAACTTCAGGGATATCAATCTGTCCATTTAGGAAGAACAAGTGATTGTGAATCAGTTTCAGCTGCTTTGGTGCAAATGAAAGTGACAACAGGTGCAATGGAGGCAAAAGCAAGACAACCCCCAAAAAGGGAATGGTTTTACATGTGGTGGCCACAGCCAGTTGCTCTCTCCTGATCCTTCCTGACTGATTCTTCTCTAGTTTTGTGTTTTGCTGGTGTCCTTGTCACTACTGGTAGCATGAGGCCATACCTGCAGCCCAATCAGGTTGCACAGGCAGTCCAGTTCCTCCAGGATGGCACATCCATATGTTTGGTCTCAAGAAGGTTTGCTGTTTTTCCCAGCACAGTCTCAAGCACATGGAGGAGCAGTGTTAAGGCATTTCCCAGAGAACACCAGAATTGGCAGGTTCACACTGAGCACATGTGACAGGCATGAAAGAGTCTGGAGATGGCGCGGTGAACGTTATGCTGCCTGTAACATCATCCAGCATTACCGGCTGGCGGTGGGTCAGTGATGGTCTGAGGAGGCATATCCTTGGAGGGTTGCACAGACCTCCATGTCATAGCCAATGGTACCCTGACTGCTGTTAGGTACCGGGATGAAATCCTCAGAGTGATTGTCAGACCTTAGGCTGTGGTGCGGTGGCCCTGGGTTCCTCCTGGTGCAGGACAACGCCCCGGCCTCATGTGGCCAGAGTGTGTAGGCAGTATCTGGATGATGAAGTCATTGATGCCATTGATTGGCTATCATGTTCCCCTGACCTAAATCCAGGTGAGCAACTATGAAACAACATGCCCTCAATGGGTTGATCATTTTGGTTTCCATTGACCGTTGTTGCGTCATTTTTAATTTGTTGCTACTTAGTAATAGTTAACTGTTTATTAAGTGGCCTCTTAAGACTCCTCAGCAATCTGAAAAGACAAGTTGAAAATGTGAAACATCTTTGAGTTTGTCTCTTAAGTTGTAATCACACTATTAGTGTTTAAATGACAGTAAATCCAGTGAAGGTTTAAAGATGCACTTCCTGTTTTTGTTTTCAGGATTAATTTTGGGATCATAACATAATAACAATTTAAGAATCATAACAAATTTTTGAGGTGCTCTAGGAAAGGTTGATATAACAAGCAGATCTTGGGGGCACTTTAACTAGTCAAACAAATAGATGCTTAATTTCTGACTATAAAAAATAAATTTTGAGGATGTTACACCAAATTGTAACACAGGTATCAGTTCATCCTGAAAAGCCCTGAACCAAATCTGAGGATTTGCGCCATGTTACTGACGGGAATGAGAAACTGATGTATCCTTTAATCAAAACCTTGTTGTATTGAATAAGTCCATCCTTATTAAACTGGGTGAACTGGAAACAGTTGGGGGTAAGATTTTTATAGTTACTTGGAATAACCTCAGGGAGTCCATAAAGAAGCAGGTCTCATTCCAGTTCATTTGTTTGGCATTTGTTGGTGTTTTGGACTCACTTTTCTACATAAATAATTGTCTTGCGAACGGATGTATGTTTTTAATTATTCTGTGTTTGCACTAATGATGTGTTCCATGGGTAAATTGTGTACAAACAATATGTAAAGTATCTTCATTAGATGAGATCCAAGGATTGTGTGAGCTGTTACAGGGCACAGTATGTGGCACAATTAACCTACTGACAGAAAGTCAGTCAACAGATGTCTCTGTGTTGTGGAGACACTGAGGATGCATGAGGATGTTTGTTTTGTTACAGGCCCAAACACAGAACCTTTGACCAAATACAGTAGAAAGATCTTTGAATTGTGACATTCTGTTTCATTAATAATGTGAAGTGATCCAAATTGCTGCTCCTCCACTACATCCTTCTGAACTTTGGTCATTGGTCAGTTAGCACCATCTAGTGGAAAGAGAGAAGACATGCACCACCAGATCAGTCATTTCTCTGACCTCCTAGCTTACTAACACACGTTAGACTGGTTTCTGACGACTCAGTGTTTTTCTATTTTACATTTGGACTCTAAACTTAAGAGGATGTGACATATGCTCAGATCAAACAAACGCAGACACAGAATTTCCTCCTCTCCAGATGTTTTCTCTATACATGAAGGTGCAAAGTGTCTGTAAATCCACCTGAAGTGAGTTCAGCAGGTGAGGATCTGGAAATGTTTGGACATGATCACTGTGATCACGTTGTGTGATTGTGTTTGAGGGGACAGTAAAAGTCTTTAGATCTTAATGAGTGTTTCAAAATATATATATATATGTTCATAAAAATTTCTGTTGGAGTTAAAAGAGAATAATTTTAGGATTATTTGCATTTCTGTTTGTGGTTCATAGAATCAACTGAGAATTGATTGTAACCTGGGACTATATGATAAGTAAAAAGTGACAGAACTGGTTGGACAGCTTGGATCAACGTGACCAAGTTGTTGTTGTTGTTGTTGTTGTTGTTAGAACTCCATGTCCTCAAAACACAATTTCTCAATCTCTCTCACCATTACTAGCACAGATTGTCTTCACTGGAGCCCTGTTCCCTTCCTAGATGAATCTGTTCAGTGTGTCTGATGGAAGGAGAAGCTGGTTCAGTGTATTGTAGAGCTCCACATTTTGAACAATTTGGATTGAAACACAGCAGTTTTTGGGATGACACATTTTTGAGGAATCGAAAACATTTGAGATTATAATTGTAAATGAACAAATAACAAATGTGGTGGTGCTATAGGTGTGGTGTCGGGGAGGTCATCTGTTTGACTCAACGGTAGAAAATTTTTCTTGATGCTTAATGGCTGAATGGAGTTTAATCACAAAAATCACAAATCAGCCTTCCAGCATGGCACATTTAAACATTGAAAAGAACAACATATAAGTCTAATGACTATTATGTTATGTTTAATGACTGGAAGATGCTTGCAGTCTGGTCACATGGTAGATACTGTCTTCTTACTTGAACTTTACATGTTACATTTCAGCCTTTCTGCATGATATAGATCTGGAGTTCCGAAAACTAATTTACATAAAAACATTTGAATAAAATGCTGGACTGTGTTTTGAGAGAAGGATCCTTTGTCTCAGTTTCCTATCTGTGGGATAGTTTAATTGTGGAAGGTCAGGGAGGACGACACCCTGGGTCTCTGAATGTCTTAACCATGAACTCTTCAATTACTTGTGACTGATGCCAGGCCAGGAATGTCCGCTACAAACTACTTTTCATTTGTCACTTGTTTGGTTGAATCAGGATGAAGCAGCAGAGACCAGAGTCTCCTGAACCCAGCTGTGTGTCCATGAAGAGTGACTGGTCTTTAGGTCACTTTATTGACTTTAAAGCTGAACAACCTGCTGATGGAAGGTAAGAATTGAAAATTGAACTTTGTTATTATCTGCATGAGAAAAGGATCTGAGAAGATGAAACATGTCTTGGTCCAGAACTTCATAGTTTAATGAACAGGTGGACACTATGATGTTAATGATGGAACTGTTTATTGTTCAGTCCTACAATAGTCACATTAAAATCACAACACAGAAAACAAAGTTTGTTACTTTTCAGTGGTTTTGTTTTTTCTTGCAGCAAAATTCATCTCATCCAAACTTCAACAGTCACAAATGAAACCAAACATACAGTCAGTAGTAATGTCCAGAGGAGGGTAGTGGAGCCAACAACTGTAGTCAATTAAAAGTAAGAGTAACATAACGATTTGCTTTAGAGCACAAAGTTTTCAACTGAAAAAAGAAACACCTCAGCAGTGAGTAACTTAGTAAAGAAAACCTCTCAGAACACTACTGTCTTCTCCCCTCTTTTTCATTTGATGTGGATATGACTGACATCATCCCAATCAAAGAGGTCTTCCCCAGGTAAAGACATTAATGGTCAGTTAGTGATGAAATGTCACATCATCCTCCGGTCAGAAAATCTGCTTCATAGACCTCAGGACAATATTTCCAGTCTGTATCTCTAAAGTCTGATTTTAAACATTCACATGTGACTATAACATTCATATTCTATTCTATGTAGACAGTTACAGTCTTTGCTTGTTATCTCCTATATTATATTATGATCTGGAAATAATCATATCAGATATACATGGACCATGTCCATATAAGAAGTGTCAACATGTTAGTGTCCTCAAACCTCCACACACAGAGTTAAACTAGTGAGATCCACATCATTCACCAGAATAAAACACAGCAAATCATAAAACAGTGTAATACTCAATAGCTTATATCATTCTAAAATATTATAGGGGAATGTCTGTTAAAACATGTGTAACCAAATAAGATGATAAGGTCCAGAGAAAGTTCCACACTGTTGAAGAAAAAATTTAATATCAGATGACTCATGTAGGCTTATTAGAGATAATGAGGTGACGTTTCATTATGAATCATCTTTTAATACGGGAGTGTTCACTTCTTCACTTCTACCTGAGGAAGACCACCTTCATGTCAAAAAGAAGCAGCTCCCTCTCACCTCCAGAGCTTTTTATTCAGCAGTGGCAGGTCTATGCTGCCCTCTGCTGGACAACACAGAGATGTAACCCACCTCCTCTGTTTGTGCTCCGATTTATTTCTAATGTTGCAAAGAAAACAAGGCAGTTATTATATTGTTAAAGATAAGATACAAAAATAACAAAGAAGATACATATAACAATGTGTATGAATGGTTTTTTTGTTTCATTTATTTTTAAAGAGTTATTCTCCCAAACTCATCCATCCCCTTCTGACTGATTTTCTACCAGATTCTAAAATTTTCAGCCAACATTCTTATCGACATTCTGATCAACTGAACTTTTTCAAGTTTCAAGTCATAATTTGTTTGTATCAGGATGCAACAGCAGAGACCAGAGTCTCCTGAACCCAGCTGTGTGTCCATGAAGACTGACTGGTCTTTAGGTCACTACCTTGACTTTAAAGTTCACTCAACCACCTGCTTAGGTAGCTGCTGATCCTCCTCTCCAGCAACTCCACAGTTGTTGGTGACACCTAGTAGAACACAAAAAGTCAGAGACATCAGAGGACATTCAGGCTTTAAACTTGTCAGGTAAGCCTGACTTATCCTCATCATTGAGATTGAGAATGGTTGACTGAACAGCAGCTGTATTTCAAAGACTATAGTTAGAGATTTTACCAAGGCTCCTGACTGGTTTCTCTGAGATATGTGGGACTGGGGAGGGGCCTTCATAGATAAACCAAACCCTGGATGATTGCTCTTATGCCCAGGACTGATGGGAAGTCATCCATGAAAGTCCTGGTTGGGGACTGCTGCACACTGGTTTTGGTGATAGTGCCTCTGCTCGTGAACCACTTCTTCTCCCCTTCTCAAGTCAATGCTGAAGACATTGTCCCAGACGTGACTCTGAGGCTGAAGTTTCTGGATTCAGATTGAAGAGTCGTTGCTTTCAGGAGTTCTGGTACAATCTCAATTATCTTGTGTGGTATGGACCCATAGTATTTGTTAGGTCCTACCACAGCACAACTAGGTTTTCCTCTAACATTTCTCCCTGATGAGCTGGGTGACTTCACCTTCTTTGTTCTGGGAAGCCTTTTTCATTGACTTGTCAGTGGAGTAATTGTTGAGGAGGAACTGATATTTTGTCGATGAGAAAAATATCAATCCATTCTGTACTGAGTGGGGAGATGAATCTAAACTGATCCACAGTCTTGGAATTCTTCTCCTCAAGAGTCATGTAACCGCCATTGGCGTTGTTTTTTAGCATCAGACACCTTCAACAAGGTGACCCAGCTAAGACTGATGAGACCCTGACTTGTGTCCCAGTGTTACCATCCCACAGATCACTCCTTATTATCCATCACCATCTGGAGACTTTTTCAGCAGGTCTGGTCTTGATGGTTACTCTTTTTGCCTCTGATGTGGTCCTGATGGCTCTAATTGCCAACCCTGACCATCAATACCTCTACATCTGCCCTCTGTGTCCACAGCCAGCTCTCCATCTCTGCCTATGACACTGCTCTGCCAGTTCCTGATATTTGACCTCTGTAAAGAGTCAAAACTCTGTGATACTGAGGTCTTCCCTCTGAAAGGGGAACACAATGGCAGCTGCTTTGGTTATCAGGGACATTTGTAGCCCTGTATTAAGTTACTGAGGTGGGCACAGATTTTCACTGAACCATACAACTTCTGTGAAAAATCAGAATTTCCTTCTTCCTCTTGACTCATGACCAAGTCATCTCCCAGTCACCTGCCATCCTCGTTTCATCACTGGAGGAATTTGAACTCAGTCACCTTTTAATACATTGTGTCAGATTGAAGTCATTCATTTTCCTTAAAGTTGATGTTTTCGCCACAGAGTTCAGCAGGAGAGCTCAGAGGTCCACAGTGATCAGTCTGTCCAGCAGCATCAACCAGACCTGGACTCCATATTTATGGTCTGTACATCTACAATCACACTTTTACTATTTAATTACATCAACCACAGATTAAATTCTGAGCTACCATTCAGGTCCTAACAGTCTCCATGCTGTTATGTTTATGAATCACATGTTGTGTTCTTCCAGTTTAAAGGAAATGTTCCATTTATCATCTGTTCCTGCTGCTGGAAAAGAACATTGTCACTTTTGTGAAGAACGAGCTGAAGAAAGCACAGAGTCCTGAGACCAGATTACCCAGAATGCTCAGAGAGTCAGAGGGAAGATGGGGGGGGGTGTTGGATGGTGAGGATGAAGAGCAGAGGAGGAGCAGCAGAGAGGCATTTCTGAAGATCACACTCAACTTCCTGAGGAGAATGAAGCAGGAGGAGCTGACTGACTGTCTGCAGAGCAGTAAGAGGATTTCTCTGAAGATTTAACTTGATGTAAAAATGTGGATGAAACAGGCTCGTGTAGGACCCAAATGCAGCACAACGGCAAGAGATAATTTGTAATGGTCTTTATTGAACAATTCACAGCAAACAATATGGCAGATGAGCAGGAGTGAATGAGTCTAGAGTTCAGGGGGAGAGTCTGTGGCGGGGAGCATGGGAGCACCGTTCAGAATGAAGTGCCAGGTACTCACAGCTGTGGTGAAGCTCAGAATGGCAGGAGAGGGGATACCAGCAGGAAGCGTGGAGGAATGCTGAGTAGATCCGGAGGCAGGTGAGCAGGGGCAGGGAAACAGATCACCAGGGGGAATCACCAAACAGCCAGGGAAACAGGCAGACAGACACCAGAGACGCTCCGGCAGAACTCGTGGTCAGGGACAAAAGGCTGAGGTGATTATCGGGGCTGAGACAGACGAGCAGGTCAAAGGCAGGCAGAGTCAGCAACGGGAGATCAGTCTGGACAAAAGTGCTGGATGTTTATATCCAGGATTGATTACTGATGAGGAGCAGGTGTGGAAGATGGGAGAAAACCATGGTGACTGATGAGGAGGCGGAGCAAACAGGTGAGTGGAGGTGAGTGGAAAATTACTGGGTGCAGGTGAATGGGAAAAGCGGGCAGGAGACCGGAATGGATTGTGACAGTGGAATATAAAGGCTCAAGACGTGGGGGGAAATATATTACTAGAATCATTCTTTAGTGGAATAAATGATTAAATATTTACTTTATTATTTATTCATTTCTCTTATTTGTTCTTTGTTCACCTAGAAAGTCATGCTTACGTAAACTCAAATCTAACCTGAAGAAGAAGTTCCAGTGTGTGTTTGAGGGGATCGCTAA
>NW_019174280.1:2392614-2392869 GCF_002260705.1 Seriola dumerili
AAGACGTGGGGGGAAATATATTACTAGAATCATTCTTTAGTGGAATAAATGATTAAATATTTACTTTATTATTTATTCATTTCTCTTATTTGTTCTTTGTTCACCTAGAAAGTCATGCTTACGTAAACTCAAATCTAACCTGAAGAAGAAGTTCCAGTGTGTGTTTGAGGGGATCGCTAAAGCAGGAAACCCAACCCTTCTGAATCAGATCTACACAGAGCTCTACATCACAGAGGGAGGGACTGGAGAGGTCAA
>NW_019174280.1:2394621-2433026 GCF_002260705.1 Seriola dumerili
TCTGGCCTCAGCTCTCAGCTCCAACCCCTCCCATCTAAGAGAGCTGGACCTGAGCTACAATCATCCAGGAGACTCAGGAGTGAAGCTGCTGTCGGCTGGACTGGAGGATCCACACTGGAGACTGGACACTCTCAGGTATGGACAGATGGACAGACAACAGCAGCTTTCACTGTTTCTCTATCTCTCTAACTGAGGAGCTCTGCTTCATGTTTCATGGTGGATATGAGTGAAGGTGGATAAAGTTGATTCTGACTTTGTTTCTTCCTCCAGGTTGGACCATGGTGGACCACAGAGACTGAGATCTGGTCTGAGGAAGTGTGAGTGTTTTCACTGATTCTCCACCGAACTCTGATTCATGAGAACACAGCTGCACATGTTCCACTGGATTTTTACATCTTGACTGAAGTACAAAGTTTCTCCAGAGTGTCATTCAGGATTCAGCTTCTGTTTTTTGTCAGTGTGGTTGGAGAGATGTTAGAATTCAATCAATCACAACAAACTGAACACAACTGATTGATCCCAAAATACTAATCGATACATTTTATTAAACGTTTGCAAATTTCCCTACTGCAGAAATAATAAAACTGAACTTGACTTTAGTGTTGATAATTTTATCATTCTTATTTCCTTTAGAGGTATCATTTTATTTCCCTGCTTGTTTGTTTTTTATTAGATTCTTTATTGTGAAGCACTTTGTAAAGTCTTTTTTCCATAACAAAACACTAATCTAAATTATTGATCATCTTTCTGACCTTTAATAATGATGATTGGAATATGATGGTTCACAGGTTCAGGTAATGGATTCAATAAACACACTATAAACAGCCACATCCATGGTCAGTGGTTGTGTGTAATGACGGCTGCTCTGATATTATTAGAAGCTTTGTGGATGTAGCTCAATGGTAAAACTGCTCTTTATTTTTGCCGCTCTTTTCACTGACAGGTCGACAGACTGCTGAAGCAGACAACAGTATTGATATTCAAACACATGATTCAGGGTGTGTCTACATCATTTCTGTCTCACTGTGGAAGTGGAAATGTGGCTCCTGTATGTGCATCCACTTCCACAGTGACTGATGTTCATGAAACAGAACCATGTGAACTCACAGCTTTATAATCCTGAAGAAAACAGCAGTTTTGTACATCTGGCCCCTGGTCAGTGAAAACCAGCTTAGAGACAGTTGGTGGACCCACAGTTCTCTGACTGGATATTCATTAACACTGAGTTCAGCTTTTTGGAGCTTTTGGACTAAAACATCCAGACTGTTGAAACTTTTTGTAGCAGACAACAGTTTGAGATTTGATGTGTGAACTTTACGCTAAATGTGCTTCTTTGTGTTGCAGTGGGAGATGATGAGCCAGTTTCATTAGTGAGACTTTATTCACTACATGTGTTTATTGATGTGGATCTCCATTAGCCGTCATCTTCAGGTCCACAGCAGAAAAAAAGCAGAACATCACTGACATCTTGATTCTCATGTTCAGTAACTGTTGATGGTGTTAAAACTGGATTGTTGGATTTTAATATAAATGTAGTCAAACATTATTCACAGTTGAATATGAAATGTAAGTCTGAATGATTCACTTTTAGTTATTGTCAGTAAAGTTACTGATAAATCAACAGATGATAAACTGCAGCTGTGTTGTGTCTTGTTCTCTCCATCAGACGCCTGTGAACTGGAACTGGACACAAACACAGTGAACAGAGAACTTACACTGTCTGACAACAACAGGAGGCTCTAGGGGCCAACCACCAATCCTATCCTGATCATCCAGACAGATTTGATGTCGGGTATCAGCCGCTAAGTAGACAAGGTCGCTGTTACGGGGAGGTCGAGTGAAGAGGAATAGTTCGTTTATCATTGAGTTGTGAAGGAATCACCAGGAGAGGGGACAGTGATGACTGTGTATTTGAAAGAAATGATCAGTCCTGGAGTCTGATCTGCTCTGCTGTTCTTGGTTACTCTGTCCGTAACAATAACAAAGAAACATCAATTAAAATAAAGCAAGAAGACAGGGGAAACAAACAAAAAAGTAAGAAACCTATCCTCATTAAATTAATCAAATGAAAAAAAATTTTAACCTCTGTAGAGGCAATGCTCTGGATTCAAAAAGTACCTCGGATGTTTGATTGTTTGATGTGTTTGACTGACAGCAGCTGATGATGCTGAACTTTGCTGAACTGATCTTTAGCTCACTAGATGATGAAAAGCTTTTGATGCTTAATGGCTGTTGCAATATAATGCAATTCTGTTGGAGTTAAATGACAATAATTTGAGAAGCATTTGCATTTGTGTTTTGTTTTTATTTACTAGTATTGGCAGGAGAACATTACTATCCACTGTCTTCTTGATGATTTTCTATCTGTTTCTAACATTTCAACTGGTGACAGTCTGCTCAAAGTAATCTTTTTTCAGGTTAAAACCTCTTTTCATTTGTCACTTGTTTGCTTGTATCAGGATGCAGCAGCGGAGACCAGCCTCTCCTGAACCAGGCTGTGTGTCCATGAAGCCTTTAAACCAATGTAAAATTTCTTCTAGTTTAAAATAAATATTATTATTATTATTATTACTTACTATTTTGCACACATGGATTATATGCAAATGAGCTTCTTATGTCATGATGTCATTGGACATCAGTGACATCATCATTGTAGTCCAGCTGGCAGTTCTATTTTCAATTAATTCTAATAATATTCATAAAACAACAATGTATAGCACATTTCTTAACAGACTTACAAGTAAAATAAAATTAAATATATAAAACAGAATTTATAACTTATTTATTTACTGTATGTATAAGGGACTATTTACAATATTCATCATGTTGCCATGTGATGCAGTGTAGCACAGTTAGCATGAGGCTGATTTTCATCTACAGTTCCCATTAAAACATCCACACAGTGATGAAACCGCACTAAGTAAACTAAGCAAGATAAAACACATAATACAAATGGCACACAGTTATACATCACACACACACACACCTGAGAACAGAGCTACACATGTTACACTAGATTATTATATTTTCTTGACTGAATTACAAAGATGAATTTCTTCTGTTTTTTTCACTGTCAGTGATTTTATAGAAGAGTTTTGTTGCATTCAGGTGCTGCCCGTAAGCTGGTATGTCACACTTTTGACTGATATCAGTTGTGTTCAGGAAGCTTTCATTTTTATTCTCTGGATGTGTTTAATAAATCAGTGTTCAAAAACCTACAAGTCATAAACACAACAGGCCATAATTAACGTCACAAAGATGTGGATTTATCTTCAAGTTCCTCCATGTATGGCAGACCTGGGGCCAGATGGTCAATAAATCTGCACAAATAACAGACATACTCCATTTTCACACATGTTTGACAACAACAGGAAGGTGACATGAGTGACAGAGGATCAGTCATATCTTGATCATCCGGACAAATTCGACTTCTGGCTCCAGCATACTTTCCACTGCCCAATGACATCTCCAATCCAGGTCTCCTTCCCGACTGAGCACAGCCTGGGTCAGGGCCCTGTTTCCCCTTCCTGAGTCACCAAACAGTTTGTCAGAACTTCCTTGAGGCCAACCGAAAATCCTCCTCCATAGCCTCCCGAACTCCTCCCACACCCAAGTTCTGCTTCCATAAGTGCTGGGGCTGCTGCCCCGTACCCATCTGCTGCTTCTGGAGACCCCTGGCCCCAACAACTCAGACCTCCTTCTTCAACTTAACGGCTTCCCTCACTGCTGGCATCCACCAGTAGGTTCTCAGGTTGCCGCCTTGTTAGGCACCGACAACCTTGCAGCCACAGCTCATAACTGCCACTTCTACAATGGAGGCTTTGAACATGGCCCACTTGGACTCCATGTCCCCAACCTCCCTCTGGATGCACGAGAAATTCTTCTGGAGGTGTGAGTTGAATACCTCAAGGACAGGGGCCTCCACTAGACATTCCCAGCACACCCTCACTACACTCTTGGGTTTACCAAGTCTATCCGGCAGCCTTCACCACCATCTGATCCAACTCACCACCAGATGGTGATCAGTTGACAGCTCTGCCCCTCTCTTCACCCGAGTGTCCAAAACATACTGCTGCAGAGCTGATGATATGACCCCAAAGTTGATCATTGACCTTTGGCCTAGGGTGCTGCAGTACCATGTAAGCTTATGAGCTACCTTATCTTCAAACATGGTGTTTGTTATGGCTAAACTAAGACTAGCACAGAAGTCCAATAAGAAAGCATCACTCGGGTTCAGATCAGGGAGACCGTTCCTCCAAATCACACCCCTCCAGGTTTCTCTGTCGTTGCCTGCATGGGCATTGAAGTCCCCCAGCAGAACTATAGAGTCCCCAGGCGGTATCCTTTCCAGGACACCAGCTAGAGACTCCAAGAAGGCCTGCTACTCTGAGCTGTTGTTTGGTGCATAAGCACACACAACAGTCAGAGCCTTCCCTTCGCCAACCCTCACAGGTGCCTGTCGCCCTGAGCAACTCCAGAATGTGTCCAGCCTCGCTCTTGGATTTTGGTTCCACAGCCCCTGCTATGTGTGGAGATAAGCCCAACTTTATCTAGATGGAACCACTCCTCCTCCCTCACCAGCTCCAGAGGGGTGACATTCCATGTCCCTAGGACCAGTCTACAACATAGGGAGTCACCTTACCTAGGTTCCTGCCTTCACCTGCCACCTGGCCGGCATCACACCCTACCCTGAAATCTTTCCCCAGGGGTGGTGGGTCCGCAAGGTGGAGGCGCCATGTAGCTCTTTCGGGCTGCGCCTGACCATGCCCCATGGGTCAAGGCCCAGCCCACCCATTAGATGCTCACCAGCAAGCTCCCTTCCCAGGTCTGTCTCCAGGAGGGCGCCCCAGTTTCCCTACTCTGGGCGAGGTACCGCAACTCCCACATGGCCTCTTCATTCCAGGTTTTATGAATAGCTCTCGTGCCAGTGCCATCTAGCGATTAGATATACTAGAGGCTGCAGTTTCAGCACCGTAGTTTCAGGACCGTATTTAACTGCCATAAAGATTTATTCCACCCAAATACTACTTTTTATCCAAGTGATTGTAGTTTTAAAGGTGTATTCCACCCAAATACTACAAATAAAGATGGAATCATATGCTATGACCTTTGCAGTCACTAGATGTCAACCAGATATTTGAGAGGTTGGAGTGGGACAATACACAAGGATGACTCTTAGGACAGATTCAAGATTATATACTGCATATACATATATACATATATTGTTTAATACAACAACAAGGAATGTAAACAAATGTGTTCAACAAGTGGATAAGTGGAGGACACTGGGGACGAGGACACTGGGGGAAAGAACCTCGATGACTCCTGAGAGAGAGAGTGAGAGAGAGAGAGAAAAAATGAGAGAGAGAGATGAGGAGAGGGAGGGAGAGAGAGAATAGCAATAAGACGTTATGAAAATTAAACTTTTCCTCATTCTTAATACTCAAACCTGATTGTAAGTAGCTAACAGTACTATGTACCATCAGTGCAGTAAATACATTATAAACTAATAAAGTTTTTTTTTAAGTATAAAAATGCTACCTAAAAATCCCTACCTAACTCTCTAGAAGTCTAGGAAAAGTCTGCTTTAGGCCTCTTGTGGACTTGATGAACTGTTGATTTGGACAGCCCTCAATACTCACAGACTTCTCGGAAGCACACTTGTTAAGTCTGGACATTGCATTCAATCTTTTTTTGTTCTTTATGTCGTTCCTGTTGTTTGGAGTTTGAAAGCAGCTGCTTCACAGTCAGGACATGAAGTACAGACTGATAACAAGGGAGATCCAGTTGTGAGCAGCTTTTTGATTTTAAAGCTGTGTGGAAACAGTAAATGCATCATTTCTCACAGCAGCAGCCACTGGAATTATCCTGAGCAAGGCATTTAATCATAAGACAGTGGATGGCTGTGGCTGTTTGTGAATTTTCAGGGATCAGGTTTCCTTCTTTATCTGGAGAGAGGACAGAAATAACTCATGTCATTTTTGATTCATACAGGAGACAGCTCTGTCTTTCTCTTCAGCTTCATAACCTCTGTTCCCACAGTTTTTCACAAGTCTCCACCTGGTGTCCCCATAGAGCTCCATGCACACCTGCCCATCATTACCACAGTAGGTCCACAGTATATAAAGCTTTCCAGTTACACTCCAGTCTCATTTCAGGTCATGTTTAATGCTTTCACTCTGTGTTCCAGCCTTTGTCTCTGCCTGCTTCTGTACTTTGCATCTTTCTCTGTTGAGCCGATATTGAGCACATTAGATGTGTAGTTGCACCACCTAGTGTACAAATACTACAATTACATCACATTGTCTGAGATTCCCTTGGCACAGACTGGGTTTCTGCCACAGGTTAGACTGGTTTTTACGTCACTAATCTTTTTTTTTTTTAGACGTAAACTCTTATGAGGAGTTATGAGGATGTGAATCATCCTCAGAACAAATGCAACCAGACACCAGGACTGATGAGGGAGAGTTAACAGCTTCTTCTCTACAGATGTTTCCTCTTCACATGAAGGTGGAAAGTGTCTGTAAGTCCACCTGAAGTGAGTTCAGCAGGTGAGAATCCGACCAGATAAATCTGTACATGTCTGATGAACAGGATCACTGTGGTCACATTGTTTTGTATCACTGTTTGACTGGACAGTAGAAAGGTTTTTTGATGCGTAATGGCTGTTTCAAAATAAGTAAAATATTGTTAAGAATTTTGTTGGAGTTAAATGACAATAATTTGAGAAGCGTATGTATTTGTGTTAGTGTTCATAGAATCAACAGAGGTTTGATTGTAACAAATGCAATGTAAAAAATGCAGGGAGTGACAGAACTGGTTGGACAGCTTGGATCAACATGACTGAGGTCTTGTTGAACTCTGTGTCCTCAAAACACAGTCATCATCAATTACCAATTATTACAAATACTAGGACAGACTTGTCTTGTGGAGTGCCCTGTTCTCTTCCTAGATGAATCTGTTCATTGTGTCTGATGGAAAGAGAAGCTGGTTCAGTGTATTGTAGAGCTCCACATTTTGGAATATAAGGTCTATGTAAATAAAGTCTGTGGTAATAACTGACAACAGACTGTGTTGGGGTAATATACCAGTGATTAAGAAAAACAGATCTTAGGGTTTATTTACAGTATAATAAATTAATGTAGGTTTATATTACAAATGTGGGGATTACTGCAAAATACAAGCAAATTCATTTTGTTAGCCTCGATGGACCCCCCCACCACTTATGTATCTTTTCAAGTTTGTTCCTTCATGATTTAAAACACAATTTAACTTAACCTTATTTCCATGAACACATGGTTTTTGTGAGTACTCTTATGTTGTTGTTAATTAGCCTTTAGCTCCAAAATGTCATTAGCCGCGGGGCTGACATTGATGTCAAGAGACCCCTGATTATGTGTCCTTAGATGTAAATCCTATTGTAATGAAGCATGTTGTTGTGTTTGTGTGAAGGTGGGGGCTCTGCTATGAACCAGTGTGAAGAAAGAGAGGAGGGAGCCCCTCCCTCTAATACAACTCTGTGTGGGGAACATGAGAGCCAGACCAGAGCTCAGAGGTGAGATGAGGATCTTTAACTGTCCATGACTCCTTTCCATGTCAGAGCTCAGCACTCAGATCACTGCTCCATCATTATTCACACTAACTGTCACATCAACCACTCAATAACAGCTTAGAAGAAATAATAATCAACCACTAACTGTCTTAGTGAACAAAGAGCCAACCACTGATTAGTCAACTGATCAAATGAGGTGAGGTCAGATCACTTGTTGATGAACAGGAGAACGTTACTCATCCACTGACTTCTTACTCATTTTCTATCTGCTTAACATTTCAGCTGGTGACAGTCTGCAGAACATCTTTTTTCAGGTTAAAACTTCTTTTCATTTGTCACTTGTCTGTTTGTATCAGGATGCAGCAGCAGAGACAAGACTCTCCTGAACCCAGCTGTGTGTCCATGAAGAGTGATGGGTCTATAGGACACTATATTAACTTTGAGGATGGGCAACCTGCTAATGGAAGGTGAGAATTTAGAACTGAACTTTTTCATTATCTGACTGTCCTGAGAAGATGAATCATGTCTCAGACCAGAGCTTCAGTCTGTTGTAGGACTGAACAATGGTTTCATCATATAGAATGAACCACAAAGCTCCTTCATTGCACCAAAGCTTTTTATTCAGTATTGGCAGGTCTATGCTGCCCTCTGCTGGACAACACTGAAATGTAACACACCTCCTCCCTGTCTTCTGTGCACTGATTTATTTATAATATTGCAGGGAAAAAACACATTCAGTTAAAAACCAAGAAGTATTTCTTTTTTCAATTGTTTAACATGTGTATTCTAGGTGTATTCTTGGTGGGGTTTTTTTGGTTTGATTTGTTTTAAATGAGGCATTTTGATTTGTCACTTGTTTGTTTGTATCAGGATACAGCAGCAGAGACCAGACTCCCCTGAATTCAGCTGTGTGTCCATGAAGAGTGACAGGTCTATAGGTCACTATATTAACTTTGAGGATGGGCAAGCTGCTGATAGAAGGTAAGAATGGAAAAAAAGGGACAGAGGACATTCAGGCTTTAAACTTGTCAGGTAAGCCTGATTGTCCACACCATTTATCTGGGTGCTGAGTTTCTGAATGGATGACTGAACAGCAGCTGTATCTCAAAGACTGCAGAAAAATTTTACAGAGGCTCCTGACTGGTTTCTCTAAAATATTTGGGCAGGGAAGAGCATCCAGAGAGATGTGGATACATTACTGTTTCTAAACAGTACCAGTGACTTGGATTTAACTGGCTTGACACTTGTCATTGCTAAAGTAATGAGGTATTCCAAACCCTGAACGATTACTCTGCTGCCCAGGACTGATGATGTAGTGCCTCTGCACTCATCAGGCCTTTTTGGTCTTTTAACATCACCTCCAACAAAGGTGACCCAGCTAAGACTGATTAGATCCTAAGTTGTGTCCAAGCATTACCATCCCACAGATCACTCCTTATCCATCACCATCTGGAGGCAGGTCTGGTCCTGATGGCTCTAATCCTTGCCCCCCCCTGTGACCCTTCCCACTGAAATCTCTGCAGATCCATTGGCCAGCAAAGCTTCTAAATCTCCCCTCTATGTGTCCACAGCCGGCTCTCCATCTCTGCCTCTGACACTGCTCTTCAAGCTCCTGATATTTAACCTCTGTACAGATTCAAAGCTCTGTGAAGATGAGGTCTTCCCTCTGAGGGCTGATCAGGATGGAAGCTGCTTTGGTCAATGCGGACGTTTTTTGTCCTGTATTAAATTACTGAGGTGGAATTAACAAATTGTTACTGAACTGTAAAACTTCTGTGAAACATACTTGTTTCCTACTTCCTCTTGACTCATGACCAAGTCATTTCCAAGTCACCTGCCAATCTCCTCTCATCACGGGAGGAATTTGAAGTAATCAGTCACCTCTAATAAGTTCTGTTATATTGGAGTGTTTCATTTTCCTTAAAGTTGGTGTTTTCTCCACAGAGTTCAGCAGGAGAGCTCAGAGGTCCACAGTGATCAGTCTGTCCAGCAGCATCAACCAGACCTGGACTCCATATTTATGGTCTGTACATCTACAATCACACTTTTACTATTTAATTACATCAACCACAGATTAAATGCTGAAATTCCATTCAGGTCCTAACAGTCTCCATGCTGTTATGTTTAGACCAGCAGGCCTTCAGACTGACACATGAGTCACATGTTGTGTTCTACCAGTTTGAATGAAATTTTTTTTTTTTTGAAATCATCTGTTCCAGCTGCTGGAGGAGAAAATTGTCACTTTTGTGAAGAATGAGCTGAAGAAAGCACAGAGAGTCCTGAGACCAGATTACCCAGAATGCTTAGAGAATCAGAGGGAGGATGAGGAGGTGTTGGACAGTGAGGATGAAGAGCAGAAGACGAGCAGCAGAGAGGCATTTCTGAAGATCACACTCAACTTCCTGAGGAGAATGAAGCAGGAGGAGCTGGCTGACTGTCTGCAGAGCAGTAAGAGGATTTCTTTAACATGATAGATGAATGGGACATTTACTAACATCTCAAGAGATGGAGAGAAAATATATTCATACACTCATTCTTTAGTCTTTCATTCTTTATAATTACTCATTGGTCTTATTTGTTGCTTGTTCTTTTAGAAAGTCATGCTGCAGCTTGTCAATATAAACTCAAATCTAACCTGAAGAAGAAGTTCCGGTGTGTGTTTGAGGGGATCGCTAAAGCAGGAAACCCAACCCTTCTGAATCAGATCTACACAGAGCTCTACATCACAGAGGGAGGGACTGGAGAGGTCAATAATGAACATGAGGTCAGACAGATTGAAACAGCATCCAGGAAACCATTCAGACCAGAAACAACCATCAGACAAGAAGACATCTTTAAAGCCTCACCTGGAAGAGATGAACCAATCAGAACAGTGATGACAAAGGGAGTGGCTGGCATCGGGAAAACAGTCTTAACACAGAAGTTCACTATGGACTGGGCTGAAGACAAAGCCAACCAGGACATACAGTTCACATTTCCATTCACCTTCAGAGAGCTGAATGTGCTGAAAGAGAAAAAGTTCAGCTTGGTGGAACTTGTTCATCACTTCTTTACTGAAACCAAAGAAGCAGGAATCTGCAGGTTTGATCAGTTCCAGGTCGTGTTCATCTTTGATGGTCTGGATGAGTGTCGACTTCCTCTGGACTTCCACAACACTGAGATCCTGACTGATGTTACAGAGTCCACCTCAGTGGACGTGCTGCTGACAAACCTCATCAGGGGGAAACTGCTTCCCTCTGCTCGCCTCTGGATAACCACACGACCTGCAGCAGCCAATCAGATCCCTCCTGAGTGTGTTGACATGGTGACAGAGGTCAGAGGGTTCACTGACCCACAGAAGGAGGAGTACTTCAGGAAGAGGTTCAGAGATGAGGAGCAGGCCAGCAGGATCATCTCCCACATCAAGACATCACGAAGCCTCCACATCATGTGCCACATCCCAGTCTTCTGCTGGATCACTGCTACAGTTCTGGAGGAGGTGTTGAAGACCAGAGAGGGAGGAGAGCTGCCCAAGACCCTGACTGAGATGTACATCCACTTCCTGGTGGTTCAGACCAAACTGAAGAACATCAAGTATCATGGAAGATCTGAGAGAGATCCACACTGGAGTCCAGAGAGCAGGACAATGATTGAGTCTCTGGGAAAACTGGCTTTTGAGCAGCTGCAGAAAGGAAACCTGATCTTCTATGAATCAGACCTGACAGAGTGTGGCATTGATATCAGAGCAGCCTCAGTGTACTCAGGAGTGTTCACACAGATCTTTAAAGAGGAGAGAGGGCTGTACCAGGACAAGGTGTTCTGCTTCGTCCATCTGAGTGTTCAGGAGTTTCTGGCTGCTCTTCATGTCCATCTGACCTTCTTCAACTCTGGAGTCAATCTGCTGTCAGGAAAAAAATTCACATTCCCGTTTTCTATAGTTTTTAAAGAAAAATACAAACTAACACATCTCTACCAAAGTGCTGTGGACAAGGCCCTACAGAGTCCAAATGGACACCTGGACTTGTTCCTCCGCTTCCTCCTGGGTCTTTCACTGGAGACCAATCAAACTCTCATACAAGGCCTGGTGACACAGAGAGGAAGCAGCTCAGAGTCAAATCAGAAAACAGTCCAGTACATCAAGAAGAAGATCAGTGAGAATCTCTCTGCAGAGAAAAGCATCAACCTGTTCCACTGTCTGAATGAACTGAATGATCGTTCTCTAGTGGAGGAGATCCAACAGTACCTGAGATCAGGAAGTCTCTCCACAGAGAAACTCTCTCCTGCTCAATGGTCTGCTCTGGTCTTCATCTTACTGTCATCAGAAAAAGATCTGGACGTGTTTGACCTGAAGAAATACTCTGCTTCAGAGGAGGCTCTTCTGAGGCTGCTGCCAGTGGTCAAAGCCTCTAACAGAGCTCTGTATGTGCATATACATGCATATAGATTAACTGTATCTTTTTATTTAGTCACAAAAAAACACACTTTTGTAATTGGTTTGTTTTCTTTTGCTGATTCCTTTTCAGGTTGAGTGGCTGTAACCTCTCAGAGAGAAGCTGTGAAGCTCTGTCCTCAGTCCTCATCTCACAGTCCTCTACTCTGAGAGATCTGGACCTGAGTAACAACAACCTGCATGATTCAGGAGTGAAGCTGCTGTCTGCTGGACTGAAGAGACAATACTGCAGACTGGAAACTCTACGGTATGGATTCATCCCTTTGTAAACATTAAAGTTAATAAAGTTAAACATTCCCCAGAACTACTGAAATAATTCACAGGTGAGGGTTGAAAAATAATCAACACATCTCTTTTTCCAGAGAGGTGACCATCAGCATTCATGTGAGGCTCTGTAAGACAAACATGTTCTAAATGTGCATATGAACAGAAATCAAAAAAATTAAGTATATTAGTCATAAGTATACATGTATATAGTCATTTTGGATTATGGCTAAGGTTAGCATAATTTCATGTTGTTGTGGTACCCAGTGCTTAACTTGTCAGAACATCCTGGATTTCCATGGCTCAAAAGGGGTAGGAGGCTGCAAAATATGCAAGAAGGACACCGGACAAGAATAACACTTCACCCAAGTTTTTTTAATATAACCCCCAAAATATTCAAGGTCTACAAACCCAAAAACCAAGGAAACAAAAAAGCCTAGAGACTACAGCCAAACTAAACAAAAGAAAGCAAGACGCTGGGCTGAATAACATGACTACTGGTAATCTCCAGCCCAAATTAACATAATAAACTAAAATAACAAAACCCCACCGCACCTAAATGTGCGTGGAGGAGAAGGAAGAGAGGACAAAGAACCCTCACTACAGGTGCAGCTGTCTGTGTGTGTGTCTCCTCCCCTGTCTCTGCACTCTCTGCCCCTCTTATCCCCTCCCCCTCTCTCTCCCTGAGTGCTGATTGCACCCAGGTGTGCACCAGGCAGAGGGAGGAGGGAGACAAGAATAGCCGCGAGAGAGGACAGGACACCACATAACCAGGGCGCACGTAACAATGTATACAGAGATTTCCAAGTGTCTCTGTTACTCTCTCTATACCAACAGAGTCTACATAATTTACCACTTGTCCAAAATGCAGCAGCCATGCCCCTTCCCAAAAGCGAAAGATGAGAGCACATTACTCCTATTTTAGTGTCTCTTCATTGGGTTTCGGTAAATTTTAGAATTGATTTTAAGATTTTATTGATGACTTTTAAGGTTCTGGACTTGCACCTAAGTACATTTTAGATGTATTGACATCCTATGTGCCCTGCCTCAACCTGTCCAAAGTTCTGTTAGTCCTCAGCTGAAGACCAAGGGTAACCAAGCTTTTCTGTTAGGGCCCCCGCTCTTTAGAACATCCTCACTGAAGAGATTCAACTGGCAAGCTCCTTACCCTCTTTTAAATCCCTCTAAAAGAAAATATTTTTTATAGGTGTGCTTTCTCTGGACTTGGGGTCTGAATTTACTTCTAACTTCTTAAATGTATTATTATATGAAGTCATTCTCCTGATTCTTATTTTATGTGTGTTCAGTCTGTCAGGCTGTCTGGTCACAAAGGAAGGCTGTGCTTCTCTGGCCTCAGCTCTGAGCTCCAACCCCTCCCATCTGAGAGAGCTAGACCTGAGCTACAATCATCCAGGAGACTCAGGAAGGAAGCTGCTGTTGGCTGGATTGGATGATCTTAACTGGAGACTGGACACTCTCAGGTATGGACAGATGGACAGACAACAGCAGCTCTCACTGTCTCTCTGACTAACTGAAGAACTCTGCTTCGTGTTTCATGGTGGATAAGTGGAGGTGGATGAAGTTCATTCTGACTTTGTTTCTTTCTCCAGGATGGACCATGGTGGACCACAGAACCTGAGACCTGGTCTGAGGAAGTGTGAGCATTAAACTAGATTCTTACCTTTTCTTGACTGAGGTACAAAGATGAATTTCTCCTTCATTCAGGATTCCGCTTCTGTTTTACTCAGTGTGGCTGGAGAGATGTTAGAATTCAAGCAATCAATTTAAAATCCATAAAAAAAAAAAAAAAAACTGAATACAGTGATCCAACAAAATTTCATTAACAGTGGAGCCAACAGAGAACTCACTTTGTTTCTCTTGGTTTTTTGACTGTCAGTCAGCGTCTAGTTGAATGTAGGTGCTGTTCATAAGCTTGTACTTCAACACGTTTGACTGATAACAGTTGTATTCAGGAAGCCTTTAGTTTTCTTCTCTGGATATGTTTAATGAATCAGTGTTCAAAAACCTGCAAGTCATAAAAATAATTTTGACAATTGTAGGGGCGTGGTTTGGGGGGGCGGGGTTGTATGTAATGACAGCTGCTCTGATATTATTAGAAGCTTTGTGGATGTAGCTCGATGGTAAAACTGGTCTTGTTTTTTGCCGCTCTTTTCACTGACAGGTCGACAGACTGCTGAGGCAGAAACAAGTGTTGATATACAAACACATGATTCAGGGTGTGTCTACATCATTTCTGTCTCACTGTGGAAGTGGAAATGAGGCTCCTGTATGTGCATCCACTTCCACAGTGGCTGAGGTTCATAAAACAGAACCATGTGAACTCACAGCTTTATAATCCTGAAGAAAACAATGTGTTTGCATATTTCTGTCTTTGCCCACAGCAGTTTTTTACATCTGGCCCCTGGTCAGTGAAAACCAGCTTAGAGACAGTTGGTGGACCCACAGTTCTCTGACTGGATATTCATTAACACTGAGTTCAGCTTTTTGGAGCTTTTGGACTAAAACATCCAGACTGTTGAAACTTTTTGTAGTAGACGACAGTTTGAGATTTGATGTCAAAGGTGTGAACTTTGTGATAAATGTGAGCTCTTTGCTGAAGATAATGACAGTTTCAGAAAGCAGATGGCTTCTTTGTGCTGCAGTGGAAGTTTGAATGATTCACTTCCAGTAATCGTCAGTAAAGTTGCTGATAAATCAACAGATGATAAACTGCAGCTGTGTTGTGTCTTGTTCTCTCCATCAGATGCCTGTGAACTGGAACTGGACACAAACACAGTAAATGGAAACCTCAAACTCTCTGACAACAAGAGGGAGGTGACATATGTGAGAGAGGATCAGTCATATCCTGATCATCCAGACAGATTTGACTGCTGGCCCCAGCTGTTGTGCAGAAATGGTCTGACTGGTCGCTGTTACTGGGAGGTCAGGTGGAGAGGAGAGGTTTCCATATCAGTGAGTTACAGAGGAATCAGAAGGAAAGGAGACAGTGCTGAGTGTCCATATGGATGGAATGATCAGTCCTGGAGCCTGAGGTGCTCTGCTGATGGTTACTCTGTCTGTCACAACAACAGAAAAACATCCATCTCCTCCTCTGTCTCTCACAGAGTAGCAGTGTATGTGGACTGTCCTGCTGGCACTCTGTCCTTCTACAGAGTCTCCTCTGACACACTGACCCACCTCCACACCCTACACACCACATTCACTCAACCTCTGTATCGTGGTTTTGGCTTCCACTCATGGGGTTCCTCAGTGTCTGTGTATTCTATGTATGAGAGTCTTTGCACGTGACAGCAACTTCAGTCCTGTGGTTTAAATATTGGTGGTGGACAAAGTTTCAGTTTTCATTTAAATCACTGATTGTGCCCATAATGAACTTTTTGTGTACACAGTTTTTACTTCTTACTTCTGTAACATTTTTGGAGCAGTGTCTTGTTTCCTCTTGTATCCTGCTTCTGTTGTTTGTCATTGTTGTCATTTACTTCAGTTAAAGCTTTAGGAGTAAATGTGAACATTATTCCATGAGATATGTTTATTTCATCCAATATTGTTTTAGGATAAGTTAAGGTGATCTAAACAGCAATACAAATACACCCCTCCAATCAGTGCTCATTCAGAAGCTCCAACCCCCAAATTCATGGACACGCCAAATAAATCCATTGTGCTGGCAAACTTGTGTTTTTAGGTCTTTCTGGCTATAAAACCTTTACGCTTTGTACAAATAAATAACATGATACAGGGCAAACCACAGACTGTGGCTACAGTTGCTGCTACAAAGGTAACATACAGAGAGGATGACTTTGCATACATAGCACACCAGATACAGACAGTGATACTCACAATTCTTCCTCTACTGTAGCTAACATCACACCAACAACATATCTTTGCAAACTAGAAAGTAAGTTTAATGTCTGTGGGCAAGTAATTTAACAGTAACGAACACACAAATGTGACACTGGAACCTGCTTGCTAACAAACCAGTTGCAATTATTCATCACAAACATTAGCAAATGAGACAGTGAAACACAGCAAAACTAATGTTACCCACCTGTCCAGCAGAAACTGAGCAAATTCTGCATCCGTCTTCATGGCTTTCAACTCTCGGAGGTCTCTCAAATCCTGATTGGCAGCAGTGGACCAGTGTCAGGCACGCTGCCACATCAGTCAGCCCATGTACCATGAAAACGTGCTTTTTACTGGTCAGTCTCTGTCCTGGCCATCATTTAGGGTGTGGACCAGTCACCGCAGATGAGTCTGAATTCCTTTCCCAATCCAACCTGTGCAGTCTACGTTGCTGGAAAGCCTCACCTATGCTAACCCAGCATTTCGCCCTTTCCTGATCATAGCACTTCTTTTTCAGTTTTTGTTCTTCTGACCCTCTCTTCTTTGGCTCTTCCTTGGCCATCTCTCAATCTTGACAATGGAATTATGTTGTGGAGTATATTCAGCCATCACACCGCCACTGGAGGAAGTTCTTCCATGCGCTTGCATTCACCTCCAGTACTGCACTGGTCTCTCGTCTGAGATCACCTAATCAATCTCATTCAAAACTCTGCGTTTTTTGGCTATGATTCAAGGGGAGACTGGTCCTACTCCTTCCCCTAATCCTTAAATTGACACTAACTGTTAGCATGTGCCAGATTTACTGTCTCACTCCCACTGCCCCCCATCTCCCCTCTACTCTGTTTCTGTCCCTTGTCGTGCGCACAAACACAAACAGTCCCTGTTGCTCATTGGCTGGAAAGGCTCAATGTGAGCCAGTTTATTTTCCATTTACAGTGCCAGGATTTTTTTGCTACACATACAGAGAACGGACAGCTAGTGGACCATGAGGAAATATTAACAGAATTTGATAAATTGCAATAGATAACAATTTCTTACTCTACCATTAACTCTAATTTAGTGTGAAAAATAAGTAATTAAAAGTAATAAATTAAGTGATTCTAGGTACATTTCTAAACACCACTGTGCTAGCATTTCAACATGGGACTTGAGAGTAAGGGATAACTCCAAGGTTTTTAGCAGTGGGTACCACATGCTGAGCTAGAGATCCAAGAGCAGGTAGAATTTGGCTATGAGTGAGCTTGTGGCCTATATATGGATTTCAGTTTCAGAGGAGATGAACTTAAGAAAATGTATCTCAATCCAACCGTTAACCACAGCTAGGGAGTTATGCAGTGATGATCAAAGTGTAGTGAGACTCAGACTCTCCTCTCTCAGAATATATTCTCAATGATACAAATCACGCAGAGAAAAATCTTCATCAATAAAGAAAGTTGTTAATCCGACCCACAGATCTACTGTTTTTAATCTAATGCTGAATCTAAAAAAACAATAAAACCTAAAGCTTGTGAGTGATCCACTTGAATTTACTGAGTCTGTTATTAGTCCACTTGGGTGTGAACCTGTAGTCATGTTGTGATGTGGTTTCAGATTCAATGCTTTGAGTCTCTAACAGTAAAGAGATACTCTGCAAATTCATATTCACAGTCTAGATAAATGATGAGATAGATGAGTATTGGTCTGATTGACTGACAGGCATCTTTCGCTGATTGAATCGTTTGGTTTACTCTGATTAGTGGTTGGAAAACAGTGCTGGTCTGAGGTTACCATATTGACTGTTATTTGATCAGTAAGTCTAAGGACCAGCTGACAGCAAGGACTCTTTTAGGGGTTCAGTTCTTGGGTTTGTAGTGCCTGAAATCTCAGTATGTCTTGGGGGCTCAATAGGCTCTGTGCACAATTGCAGTGACGAACTTCCGGTTGTGTCGAAAGTTGGTTAACTCTTTTCTGGTTTATGTCAACTCATCCACATCAAGCCAAAGTTTTTGTCAAGATGTCAAGCTTCACAAGATGTCTACTTGACCTGCCAAAAATAACCATAAATGATGTCCACCACATTGTTGATGCATGTTCCCTTGCTCCTAGAAGCAAGTGGGAAAAGGGATTTTGACTGTACATATCGAGTTATCTGCATAACTATGAGGCTAAATAACAGATAGCTAGTGTTAGTTAGCAACGTGCTAACTCTGCTATGGGTTGTTCTTGTTTTTGTTTTGAAGAACAAGTTGTTCATTGCTGTACTTACGTTAACTGTACTAACTCTCTACCCATCTCACAGTTTCTAACAAAGTTCAGGGTACAGGTGAAGTCATTGTCAGGGCATTGTGCCACAGATCCATGAGGAAGTCTGAGAAGCCTCACAGTTTGAGTGTATGGTGAACCTGGGACTGATAAGCCAACTGTTATAAGCTTGTTATTTTAATGTTCGTGGGGATTCAGCTGGGTCATGTAATAATAATATTTATAATTTTTAACTCAAAAATAGTCTTAAAAGAGTATCTAAAAAGGCAGGCAAGATTACCTAGCTGGTCCCCAGCTGGATTAATGGATTCTTAGTCATGTTTTGTTCATCATCAGCAGCTCTTTTTGCATGTGAGCACATTACTCCCAGCTGAAGGTGCCAGCAGTCCCCCCTGTGCTAAGCTGTACCGAGGGAGAACAGCAATGGCACAAGCCCATAACTTTGGCAAGTCAAAAAGAAAGGGCATTTTAATCTGTTGCATTTTACATATTGTAATTTATACACCTGTTGGTAATATTTTCTAAACTATATCCTGCCTAACTTGATAGGGTATAAAACCAGGCTCAGTGGATAAAATGTGCTGTCTGCTAAACCAAAGTGTAGAGCAACAGAAGGTGTAAGGTAAAAGCTAAATATTGTATGTTTATTACAATATGCTACATTAATGTTTGAATGAATATGTGTTGCTGTATGCCACTTATAAATTGTATGCCCCACACAGGAGCATTCTTTACAAAGGCTTCAGTGGGGATCTACCTGATCTTTCCGTCCTTCAGGTGGAAGAGGTCTATAAGGATTTCTCTGCAGCTGAGGCACCAATGATCTGCAGCATGGGCATCAGCTGTGAAATTCCTCTGGTTGACTCTGTCCTTGCGGTTCAAGCTGGAAGTCCATTGTCCTACCAACAACCAGCAACAGCAAAGAGAGACCTGTCCTTCCATGATGTTCCACCACCTCCAAATCTTGAAGTTACCTGGGATATGGCGCACAAATTCTAATGTGCTAACAGAGCACAAAGCTCACATACTGAATGGCATCAACTAAGGAGGCCTAGACTGACTGCCTCACGTTTTAGGGAGATCTGTCAAGTTACAGTGGGCTCTGAAAAAGGTCTGGCTGACCGAATACTGCATGGGACTCGTCAGATGGCAGCTATGAAGAGGGGGCTCAAAATGGAAGCAGATGCTATCTGTGGGTAATGACTTAATTCTGCCCTGCATATACTGGTTGGAGTTTTTCTTTGGATGTTTAATATGGATATTATAATACCTATATATACATAATACTGCATGGAGGGTCTCTGTGAGATTCTTATCCCATCTAGTGTAGTCCTGATGACTGAGTGGACCTAAACTTCACTGCCACAAAGGGAGCTTGGTTGGAACACGCCGTCAAATATTTTAGTCCAATTTATACTTTGCATCTTTTTTGTAAAATTTTTGTACTAATAAACTTGTTCAGATTTCTAGATGAGAGCTGCTCCATCCAGCATGGGATGTATGCTGTAAAACCACTGGACAGAGAGACCACAGAGGAGCCCAAACAGACCCCAACAGGAGTTGGTATTTCAGCTTGTTTTAGGCTGTGTATTATTGAATTCATTACTCTGCTATTTTTGTTTGAACTATTTCTGTGAGTTTTTTAATTTTATTTATTTTTTCTTATTTTTCCCCGCAGGTGAGTCAAAGTGCAGTACATAATGTTCAGGTGAAAGTGACCCTCTAGAATTTTCTCAACTGAAGAAACTACTGTCTTGACTAAAAAAGGCCTCCGACAATGAAAGAGATACGATCACAGCACAGACGGTGAGTGGAGCGGGTTGGGGAGGCTCACACACACAGGGACAAGTTGGAAGGAAGGCAACAGTACTGTTAGGGAGCAGGCTAGAGACGTCGTCAAGGAAGCAGGAGGATTGGAACCAGGTAAGCAGTCAGCAGGGCGTATGAACTGGGAAGGAGCAGGCAGGCGGGTAATCAGGGCCAGACAAAAGATCAGGAAACCAGCAGAGAAGTACTCACAAGACAAACTCACGAAGAAGGCTGGGTAGATGAAGCAGGAGTCTCTGATGGTGAGGATCCCACAAGTAAGATTGGTGGGAACCTCACGTAGCAATATCAGGGCTGGGGAACGCCAAACAGCCACAGGGACAGGGACAGGCAGACGGGAACCAGGAGGGGCGCAGGCAGAACTCGTGGTCGGGGACAGAAGGCTCAGGTGTTTACCGGGGCAGAGATGGGGCAGGATAGTCAGAGATGAGCAGGGTTGATAACAGGAAGTTGGTCCAGAGATGAACGCTGGAAAGTGTTGCATAATACAGAGAACAATCTGGCAACAAGTGAATGGGGATGCATATTTACTGGCTTGATGAGTGATGTGGTGCAGCTGGGAACAACAGGTGGGGACGGTGAGGCTGATGATTAGGTGTGGCAAAGTGGAGAGTGAGACAGAGGCGGTGTAGAAACTTCACTTTGTGAATGCTGGGTCATCTAAATAGCTTCTGCATTGGCACACCAGTCAAAGCATGAGGACCAGGGAAGAGCCTTTCAACAGTTTATTTCCTTCAGGCAGTTCACTGTTACAGATGGTTTCATGGCTTTAAGACAAATGGAAATATAATCAGTAATCAGTGGTACTAAATCTAATCAAGGCGCTTTACTTATTAAACAAAGGAATGGTAATAATTATAAAAAATGTCAGTAATTTACTTAATCAAACAAAGACGCAGCAGTAACTATAACAAAAATCATAGACTTACTCAGATAATGCATCTGAAGCACAGTCAACTTCAAGAAACACAACTTCAAGGAACATAACATTCAGCTCCATGTGCTGCAGCAAACAAAGGGAGAGGCTGTGCAAGGCCTGATCCAGGCTTCTTATCAGTTAAGGTGTGGCCTGATAGGTTGAGTCAAGTCAAGTCCGGCCTTCCTGGGACTTGACTGAAGTCAGATTTTCAACAGGTGGGGTGAGTGGAAAAACACCAGAGAAATCAGGTAGGAGCAGTGGCAGATTGTGACAGACGTCGTTGAGAGAGGACGTCAGGTTTGATGTTCCGGGAACCAGGGCGGTAGGAGAGAGAGTTGAACCGCCCAAGGAACAGGACCCAAGGATCTGGCCTGGTGGGAATTCAGCCTCTTGGCAGAATGGAGGTACTCAAGGTTCTTGTCTGTCCAAACTAGGAACGGGAGCTTGGCACCCTCTAACCAGTGATGCCACTCCTCCAAAGCCAGCTTGACTGCCAGTAGTTAACAGTTCCCAATGTTACAATTCCTCTCTGCTGGGAACAGCCGTCGGGAAAAGAAACCACAGGGGTGCAGTTTCTGATCGTCATCATTGAAAGCGGATGGCCCCTACCCCAGTGTCAGAAGCATCCACTTCCACCACAAACTGCCTCTCAGAATCTGGCATGCGGAAGATGGGAACGGACATGAACCAGGCCTTGAGGGTCTGGAATGCCTTGTCAGTATCGGGAGACCAGCAGAATTGCACCTTGGAGGACGTCAAGGCGGTGAGGGGGGGCGACCACGGAGCTGTACCCACGGATGAACCTCCGGTAAAAGTTGGTGAACCCCAGGAACAGTTGCAGCTGTTTACAGGAATCAGGAAGGGGCCAGGCAGTGACAGCTGAAACTTTGGCAGGGTCCATCTGGATGCTACCTTGGCCAACGAATGTACCCCAAGCAGGAGACTTCTCTGACTTAACGAAAAGGGAGTTCTTGAGGAGCCTCTGCAGTACCACCTGGATGTGGTGGAAGTGTTCCTCGTGGGACTTTGAGAAGATCAGGATGTCGTCAAGGTACACAAAGACATGCTTGTTGAGCATGTCTCGGAGAACGTCGTTCACCAACACCTGGAAGACTGCTGGGGCATTGGTGAGACCAAAGGGCATGACCAGATATTCGTAATGGCCTGTGGGGGTGTTGAATGCTGTCTTCCACTCATCTCCTTCTCTGATGCAAACAGGTGGTAGGCGTTGTAGAGGTCCAGCTTAGTGAAGATCGTGGCACCCGCCAATAGTTCAAAAGCTTGTTCAGAGTTCAGAGGCTTGCTGGAGGCACACTTGATAACAGGACGACACCGGTAACCCAGTCCAGGTTGGGGTTATGCTGCCAGAGCCGGGGGATACCCAGGATGAGAGGTGCACTGGTGGACTGCATGAGGTGAAACTGGATCATTTCATGGTGGTTCTCTGTGATGAGGATCTGCACGGGCATGGTCAGGTGAGTGATGGTGCCCAGCAGGTGGCCATCAAGTGCACAGGCCGGAATGGGGTCAGGCAGAGGAACCAGCTCGATGCCCAGTTGCTTGGCTAGGTTCTGATTGAGAAAGCTGACGTCAGAACCAGAGTCTATTAAAGTGGCAATGGTGTGGGAGTCCTCAGGAAGAAGCAAATGAGCATGGAAGGGAGGGCATGGTTTGGGGAACTGTTTGCAGGTTCGACTCACCACCTACTGGTGAGTCCAGGCTTTTACTGGACAATGGGAGATAAAGTGTCCAGCTTGACTGCAGTACAGGCAGAGATCCCCCTTGCGTCATCGTTCTCATTCCTCCAGTGTGAGGTTGGTGCATCCCACCTGCATGGGTTCCGGCTCCCACGTTGAAGGGCTGGCCTCGAAAGACTTGGAACCAAGAGGCAAGCAATGACTGGGGAGGGATACTCATGCAGACTGAGCTCGGAGCTTCGCCCAACGCTGGGCCTGGATACACCGATCCAGCTGAGAGGACAGTTAGATTAAGGCGTCGAGAGAAGAGAGGAGGTCATGGGAAACCAACTTATCCTTGATGTATTCACCACGACACAGCAGATAGGCGTCACACTGAGCCAGCATGTTCCAGTCGCTTTGGCAAACTTGAGTGCGAAAGTCAATGGAGTAGTCAGCAACCAAGTGGTTTCCCTGGCAGACCCCCAGCAATCCACCCGCAGCATCAGGACCCTGGGTAGGTACCCCAAACACCTTGCGAAGTTCGGCAGCGAAGGCTTGGAAGGTGGAGTGGGCAATGGTCTGGCGTTCCCACTCAGCCAAGCTTTGCCTGTGAGGTGGCTGATGGTGAATGCCACCTTGGCAGCTTCTGTGGAAAAAATCAGGGGTTGCAGAGCGAAGAGAATGGTAAAGTTCATGAGGAAAGGGCTGCAGTTCTCCAGATCTCCAGCGTAGCGTACACAAGGCTCATAGATGGGACCAGCAGGTGCAGGCGAGGTGACAGGAGCAGGTGCTGGAGGAGGTAGAGCTGGTGACTGGGCGAATGCAGTGGTGAACTGTTGGACCTGGGTGGCTGGTGCGGCTAATGCTTGTTCCTGATTAGTCGCCATCTGCCGGATCTCTGCAGTGGTGGAGGCTAGTCTAGCCTCATGCTGCTGCAGGGCTCCTTCCACAATATCCAAACGAACCATTGGGGGGTTTGTGTGCACTGAGTCCTTGTTTTTGGGTATAGTATGGACCCAAATGCAGCAGACAACTAGATATAGTTTGTAATGTGGTTTCTTCCATAGCGATGATGTGATGATGATGAAGGAATCTCTGCAGACGCTGGCTCAGTTGTATATAAAAAAGTTTATTACAAAAAGGCATAGCATCGGTTGACAAGCATCAAAACTACCTGTGAGAGGACCCAAAGCCAAAAAGGATCTTCTCCCGTTTTTCCCCAAAACCATACAATTTATAGGCTGAGTAGCCTCTTAAATGCATATTCATTACATAGCTAATTCCTAATAACCTATAGTGGCACAGAGCCAACATTTATGCCCAAACATGGTCATTCTATATGAAGATAAATGATACCATAAATTATTTTATGTAAGACAAATGTCAGCTTTTAGGAATGTCTGAAAAACAGAAAAGGAAGGGGTGCTCACCCTCTTCTGGCACCTGACCTTTCCTAGGGTCTCCTCCTAAAAACACTCCTATCCTTGACTCACAAATCAGCTAAGACACCACAGTAATGACCTGTATTTATGAACCAGCAGAGATATTGCACACAGGTGGGTATTGGAGATAGAGGAAGGGGTCCGGGGCCGGGGCTGGAGATGCCATGCTGAGTGGAGCAGGTTCAGGTGGCTCACACACAGGGGCAAGTTGGAAGGAAGGCAACGGTACCGTAGGTCCGTGTACTTTGCGAACAATGAATTTGTGATTTGAAATGAGAATTTAGAAATAGGGAAAGAAATAACAGTAAACCACTCGCTTCCTGTTTTTTGTTTTGATAATAAAAAATGGAGCATATGTTGCATTAGTCGTGCAGTGGATGTGCTTTGCTGCAGCTTTTGCTGTTTTCTACCAGGTAATTCACTAAAAACTTGCGTGATGTTGCTTCGCTCATGTTATTACAAACTTTGGGGATAAAACTAAAACTAAAACTCTGCAGAGAAAACATGGGTCTGGTAAAACCCAGATGAAGGTCAGCAGGTCTATATTAGAGCTGTTTTGCATTGTTTGTTTCTCTTACAATGAACTAAATATTGCCAACCTCAGCTTCTATCAGGACATCTTACTGTGATCAATGTTGAAGAATCAGGGGGGGATTACCTGTGTTTGCAAGTTACATAACTTAGTGACATTATATATAAAACTTCTTTCACCTGAATGAGAAATCATGTATATGCAGAAACTACTCCTTTTCAGGGTTGCAGCATTCATGGCAGTGCAACTTAAATTAAGAATTATGCCTATTTAGCTTAAACCTATTTTAGTTGCAGAAACATTAAGCAAGGCTGCAAATTATGTTCACTGTTTAAAACTACCCAAAGTTTATACCAATATGTCAGGAAATTCTTTTGCCACTATCTATGGGATGATGAGACAACATACAAAATAAAGTAGTCACTACTGAATAAGCAACATTAGTGGTTGGCATATTAACACTGATGGAGAAATTTATGATAGAGAATTTCAAGAACAAGAGTATTGCTTTTATTTATTTTTGAATGAGGCAAAGATTATGACATAAAAAACAAGATGAAGAATTAACATGTTTAATGCATTGACTGTACATAGATAAACCTCTCTAAGCATCCAGTAAATTAAAAGACACTGTGTAAATCTAATCAAAGGATTATAAATCACTATCTTTTTTTTAGTTTATATTTAAATGAAACTAAATACAAATTACAATTGTTTCCACTGACATTACACATCTTATCAAACTTTGATAAGAAATTGTATTTATAAAAAAATGTTATTGAATTTTATGGGACCCCTGTGCATTACTGTCATTTCTGATTAATACAAATTCTAGAAAAATGAATGTTACTTTTTTAGTAAAAACTTGTGATGTTAGGAGTCCTAGCAGTGTTTATGCCTTAGTCCTTTGCACTGAGCAATCTAGGTTTCTCTGTGAAAGCCAGATTCATGTGAATTCCTCAACACATGAATCCGAGGTGAGCAATTCCATCCACAGCAGTCATCCCTGGTGCCTCTCAAGCCCTCTGATCTGGTCCTTTGCTGTAAAAGAAAAATAGCTGTAACATTTCAAACAAATGTCCAGGCAAGATGGTCGCTTAAGTGTGAATCTGTTTTATAAACCTTTAGTACACACACATCTCTAAGGCTGATAAGGTCTGAGTGCTGATACATCTTATTAACCTGGAACAAATAAACGAGGCATAGGGGTCATGTGTATGATGGTGAAAGTGTGAAGACCTGGAAAAAAAATCTTTCAAAATTCCAAATGGAGTAGAACATATAATGCTAACTTTTTATCAGCAAAGGTTTAAGACGGGAGGTGTAGTAGATGCTGCTAAAACAGAGTGACAGGAGAGTTGGGGAGAGAGAGGTGATGACATGCAGCAAAGGGCCATGGGTCAGCTCCAATCTTTGTCTCCGTCTTTCTCCTCTGGCAGGCCTTATTTGAATAGGTAACCTGTTGGAACTTGGAAATCAGTAGTCTGCCAGTGTTGTTTGATGATTGTTGTATTGAGTATCATCAATGAGACTTATAATTCCACATTGTAGCACCTAATTTACAGCTCTCTCTGCTGAGCTGATATTCAGTGCATTAGATGTTTAGTTTGCACCATATAGTGGACAGATAGTAGAACTACATCATCTCATCTGGGATTCCCCTGGCACAGATTGGGTTTCTGATACAGGTTAGACTGGTTTTGACATCACTCTGATGTTTTTTAGACTTGGACTCTGAAGTTATGAGGATGTGACTCGTCCTCAGATCAAACACACACAGACACCAGGACTGACGAGGGAGAATGAGCAGCTTATTCTCTCCAGATGTTTCCTCTACACATGAAGGTGGAAAGTGTCTGTCAGTTGACCTGAAGTGAAATCTGTACATGTCTGATGGACAGGATCACTTTGGTCACATTGTGTTGTATCACTATTTGACAGGAGAGTAGAACCTATCTTGATGCTGAGCTAACAGAAAGTCAAAAAAATGTTCACAGACACAGAAATACTGTTGAAATATTTCATTAAATTCAGTTATTTGACCAGGCTGAGAGCTGCAGCAACATAAACAACACTTCCAAACCAACAACAATCAGTATCTTCAAACTATAATAATATGAAATAAATATTATATCTATAAGATCCTGAATCATTCACTGTCATCACATTAAATTCTGTTTCTGGAGTGATGTAGAATATTTTTCGGGAGTATATCTGCATTTTGTGTTTGACAGATTATCATACACTCTCAGTGTCTTAATTATTTATTTTTCCTGGAGATGATGTTATTAATGTGAACCATAAAGGTTCAAGGCTCTTTTAATGCAGCCATAGATTCATCGAAACGTCAGTACTAAGGTCCTTATTGTCTAACACTGATAAAGAATAAGGACAAAGTAAGGTAAGACATATAATATATGACGCAACAATAGCAGCTATAAAAGACGACGCTCACGTACAAAGAGTCTTAGCTTCTGATTGCAGCTGAACTTTCTGGTTGTAGGTTACAATGGTTTAATGTCATGTTAATGTTTCTAGACTTTGGCTGTGAAGTGAGGAGAATGTGACAGTGTCCTCAGATTGATCATGATGGATTGATGAATATGGAATTGCAGCAGCTTCTTTTTTTGTGTTTCCTCTAAAAAGAGAAGGACGAACAAGTCTGTAGTTGGATGTAGAGTAAGTTATGCATTAAAAGATTAACCTCAGTAGAAGTCTGTGCAGTTAAATATTACTGAAAGTGCCAACCTCAAATGCATCTCTAGCTCTGTCACATGGTTTTTTAGAAATGTTGACAACTATGACTTCCTTCCTTTGACAGCAGCTGTAGACTCAGCCAGCTGCCGACTCTGCGTCCAGTTACTAACCACTGGTGAAACTGACGAAGACATCAGACTGCACAGGAAGATTCTCACTCTTTAAACTCCGGTTTAAAAGTCTCTAAGTTCTGTTTTTTAGATATTTCATCAACTTGTTAACTTATTTCATCAACCAAAAGACAAAACAAAAAACAGAAACTTGTGTATTTGAATGCAATGCTCTGGATTAATCAGCCTAAAGCAGACATCAGGCTATGATGAAGCTATTGTTCTTTTAATGCTTGGCCTACTTTATAGAGGACAATGTCTTTACAGTGCTCTGCTTTACCTTTATTCTATCTTTGATTGATATGTAATTTTAGTCTATTCATAGGAGAAACCAGTAAATCAAAATATAAATAATAAGCAGGGACTTTTCAGCCCTGATTATTGTATGCAGGTCTTTTCTAAGACTTCCTGTGACCCCAGCAAGGGTGAGGGTATTTAGTATGTTGGCTGAGAGATCTCTGTGTATTTATAAACCTGGGGAGGACCAGCAGTTTAACAGGAGGAACTCACATACACTAACATGCACACTAACATGCATTCACTGCCATACAAGCCACCAAATTTTCTGAGTTCATTCTCTGCAGGATGCCATTACTCCACTATATTTTTACATAGAAAATAGTTGTTTTCTGGCATATTACTGTTTAAAATCTTGTTTACATGACCTATATAAGGCTGCAACATAACAATCTGTGAAAAAAGTGAAGGGGTCTGATCACTTTCCGAATGCACCGTATATTCCAACTGGTACTAGCTTAAAATTTATGAACTAAGGCCCATCTTGAACTCTGACTGCTAAGTAGTTTTCCATCTCAGCAGTTGTTATTTTACTTGTATACCAGAAGAAGATTTTTGGTAGTAGCACTATTAAAGTAAAGTAATTACAATATGATCTTTATCTGTATAACAGATTTCCAACAAATGTGGTCTTCACAGGGACTATTGAGTAAAAGTGTTTTGAAGAAGTGTTTTAAAGTTTCTGGAGGTTTTGGTTCCCCTTTGTTAGGAACTGAGGAACAGAGTGAGGGGCCCCACGTAAGAATCTGAAGCTTGTTCACAGTATAGTGCTGTGCATATGTGATCCCAATCATTGCTCCTCCATCACATTTCTCTGTGCTGAGCTGATCATGAGCTAATTAGATGGTCAGTTGGCACCATCTAGTGGATAGAAAGTAGAACTACACCATAAGATGTGTGATTTCTCTGACACTGAGTTTAGGGCACGCGTCAGACTGGTTTTGATGTCACTCTGTTATAGTAGTAACATGTGGTATGTATATACTATATATTGTGAGGTAGTGTCCAGAGCCTGAGCTTTGGACAGGCTTATTTGAGAAAGAGCTTTATTTATTTTTTATGACTGTGATTAAAAGCATGAGATGAATGTCACTCTGAAAGTGTGTGTTGAGGTTTAATCAGTAATTCCGAGGCAGGTTTTAGATTGTAGTCCTAGTTTCACTTGCAGTACAATAGAGGTGATTCTAGGAAATTTGATTCACACAAGCTCAGATTCCCACATCACACACTCCAAGTATGATTTACTTCAAAGGTATATCCCTATGGTCCTGGATTGCAAATCAAGTCATACTTGCAAACTTCTGCAAATCATGTATGTGCTTTGTCTCCCTCTGTTCAATCTGTTTGTGGTGAGAGAACCCAGAATCCTGCAAATCTATTGTTTAGTGGAACAAATTAACCAGTTTCAACTACTTTCAAGCTTTGAACTGTTCTGCTTTAACAATGTTCAGTGGTACTAATCCAGAAAATTAGCTGCGCAGTTCAATTCTTTTTTTAATATTGGCAGGAAAAAGATGACAACACTTGAAGAGAACCTCTTGCAGACTTTGGGAGCCGAGGACTTATATACTTAAATACTATACTAGTACTTAAATACTATATATACTTAAATATTCAAATGGTAACTGCAACAACTAGAAAGCTTCCCAGCAATCCCAAAGCGTCAACTGGAGGATGCAGATAGGGTGGACACAGTGGATTTAATGATGCATACCTACTGTGTAAACTACGCTGAAATCACTAAAAGGATTTTGGAGAAGGATCTAGTAAAAAATTTCAGAGACACCATCCCAGAAACCACAGGTGAGTTATGGAAATATTCAAAATGTTTAAAATGGGACGTTACAATGATATCAAGGAATGATCTGTTGAAGCATGGTGGACTCAAATCTTGAGGACAGTTTTCTTGTCATCTGAAAGACTTCTTTGGTAGTGACAGATGGGAGGTTAGTCACAGGTGTGTACTCTCTTTATGGCCATTTGTACATTGAGAGTCATTGAGGTCTCATGAGTCAATGTGAATGTTTGCTCCAAAGTGCTTGTTGGATGGTCCAACATCATCCTAAATCGGGAGGCTCATGTCTGACCATTTTTGTTGGATTACTCCAAAACTGACAATATACATACAGTATAATATCATTTAGCTTCTGGTCCTAACCTTGTTTGTTTGACTTTTATCTAGATTTTTTTTTCACTTCACCGCCTCTTGCTGTCTGTCCATCAATCTACTGTCTCTACCAGATGAGAAATGAAAAATAAATAAGTAAAACCCAAAATTGGATCGTTATTTTTATTGGATTTTCTTACTTTTTGTTTGGAAACAGAAAACTAATAGACCACATGATTTCATTTTATGTTTTTGGTTTCAAACAAAATACTGATAAAAGGAATTGCCAAAAAATTATAATTTTGATTGGTTTTTCATTTTTTGATTCTGACATCAAACTAATTTTTTCTGTTTTGGTTATAAAAAAAATAACAGTTATACAGTTTTAAGTTTTTAAATTACAATGAATTACAGATTATCTGATGATACCCAGAAACCCCCTGTCCCTCAAATGCATTTGTTTTTATTTTTTTGTTAAAGTGTGTAGATGGAAAATTAGTAAAATGTCAGGTCAAAGGTTACACTGTTCTGTGCTGCAGAAAACAGCTGTGAGAAGGTCAAATGGACTGGAAACCATAACAATGATATGTGCTATACTGAGTTGATGCAATGGGGTAACTAAAGACAGCATTAAAAGGCATTACTTATTATCCATTTTACATATGCATAAATCTAACCTGAAGAAGTTCCACCGTGTGTTTGAGTGGATTCATTGTCCATGTATAACATGGACATTGAATTGCACTTCATACACAGATATAACAACTCTGTTTTATTTGGAATTATAATACAAAATCAAGCGTTATGTTTCCCTTTTACTATACCCTTTTAAAAGATAATTGACACTAGTATAACTAGTCAAGGCCTGCTGCCAGTGGTCAAGGCCTCCAACAAAGCTCTGTACGTGGATGAACAAAATTATATCACAACAATATGAAATTTGTTTGATATTTTACTTGTTTAGAATTAAAACATGTTCTTTATTACCAGTTCTTCTTTCAGACTGAGTGGCTGTAACCTCTCAGAGAGAAGCTGTGAAGCTCTGTCCTCAGTCCTCAGCTCACAGTCCTCTACTCTGAGAGAGCTGGACCTGAGTAACAACAACTGAAGGATTCAGGAGTGAAGCTGCTGTCTATTGGACTGGAGAGTGAACACTGTACCCTGGAAAATTTCAGGTCAGGATACAACTGTTTATTAGACAGCTGATCTTTTAAAAATTGCTTTAACTGCTTTAGGTTCCTGTTAGTGAAGATATTCAACATCTGCAAGACTTTCCTGTTGACATGACTTTCTAAAACACTGAGTTTATTCATTTTCCTATCTCCAGTCTGTCAGGCTGTCTGATCACAGAGGAAGGCTGTGCTTCTCTGGTCTCAGCTCTGAGCTCCAACCCCTCCCATCTGAGACAGCTGGACCTGAGCTACAATCATCCAGGGGATTCAGGGATGAAGCTGCTGTCTGCTGGGCTGGCTGATCCGCATCGGAGACTGAACACTCTCAGGTATGACAGACAACAAAAAATCATTCTGTGGAGGTATGTTTCTTTCTTTTATTTCATGTGCCCCTGCTCTAGTCTGTCATCATAATCAGACGTCTTATTTCTCGTAATTTTGTTCAGAGGAGTGAGTCAGCCTGAAGTAACAAACATGGATGCCTACACATCTTTTATCCAATGGAGAAATCCCTTCATTAGAGAACATAATTCTCATTTTAGCCATGATAGCAGGATGGATGTAGGTATGACAGTGTTGACTGATTGGTCCACAGCTTTGGTCCAGACTCTAATATCTCAACAACAACATATGGGGTTGAGATCTTGTTCAGATATTTATGATCCTCAGAAGATGTGTCCTCTGTCATAAATTGTGATCTGTTAACAGTCTGTAATCAGTTTAGTAGTTCATTTGTAAATTCTGGTCAAACTTAATTTTAAGGAACAACTTGCACAGACCAATATTTCACATTCTGTTGAATCATGCAGGAGGAGAGCAATAAAAATACAGAGCAGTGGTGACTCTTGTTTGTATGTCACATTATCTTCTACTACTTCTACTACTTCTGCTTCTTCAGCAAAAACTGAGACTACAAACTGTGGCTACAGTTGCCGCTGCAAAGCTAACATGCAGAGAAGATGACTTCCCATACCCAGCACACCACTTACAGACAGTGATACTCACAATTCTCCTTCAGCTGTAGCTAACATCATACCAACAATATATCTTTGCAAACTAGAAAGTAAGTTGAATGTATGTGGGCAAGTAATTTAATGTTGCCGGAAATACAAATATGACACCAGTAAGTTGATTAGCTATCACAAACATTAGCAAACAAGACACATGTTCACATGTCTGTGAACTGGAACTGGACACAAACACAGTACACAGAAACCTCAAACTCTCTGACAACAGGAAGGTGACACGTGTGACATACAATCAGTCATCCTGATCATCCAGACAGATTTGACTACTGGTCTCAGCTGCTGTGTAGAAATGGTCTGACTGGTCGCTGTTACTGGGAGGTCGAGTGGAGAGGAATGGTTTCTATATCAGTGAGTTACAAAGGAATCAGAAGGAAAGGAGCCAGTAAAAACTGTAAGTTTGGAGGAAATGATCAGTCCTGGAGTCTGCACTGCTCTAATGGTGGTTACTGTGTTTTTCATAACAACAGAAAAACACCCATCACCACCTCCTCCTCTGCCTCTCACAGAGTGGCAGTGTATGTGGACTGTCCTGCTGGCACTCTGTCCTTCTACAGAGTCTCCTCTGACACACCGATCCACCTCCACACTTTCACCACCACATCCATTCGAACTCTTTATCCTGGATTTGGGCTCTGGTCAGTGGGCTCCTCAGTGTCTGTGTGTTCTCTACAGGGGGGAGAGTCTTTGTAAGTGACAGCAACCTCAGTTTAAATGTTGCTGGTGGACGAGGTTTAACTTTGGTTTCCATTGGAATCACTGACTGTACCCTTAATGAATCTGCAACCTAATGTCCTCAATCTGTTCTATGAACAAGGTTAAAAAGCTTTCAGATTCTGCATTAAAGGAAATGGGGACAGTTGGAGAACCAGGATTGACTAATTGATCAATTGTAACACATGGGTTTGTGCTGGTTGGAGGTGATGAATGCAAAAAAGTATTTAGCCATTGCATCTTTAACTTCACAGTTGTAAGATTACAATAAAAATTGCATACACTTATAGTGAACTGAGAGCTTTGATTTCTTCTACTGTGTCTCTGCTTTCCTTCACTACTTTTCATACCACGGATTCTTTCTGTAATTTTTGTTGTTTCACTGCGTCATACTGTAAAGGCCTTGCAGGAGTACAGAGGTAAGTTAAATGTTGATGGTTAAAACACATGCCGAGCGCTTTGGGTGGAGTACATCTTGTTCAAAAAGTCAGTTAAGAAAGGAAGTAAAATGATCAACAAATTGGATATCTCTATTTCTGGAATAGCCCTTTAATTAGATATGAAGGTGACGTAGGCAGCTAAACTTGGGGGCAATGGTGTCCAGCAGATTGCCTGAAGTATCTGAATCTGAACAAAACTACATAAGTATTTATCTTAACATACAAAAAATATGAAATAAGACTCCAGAGACATGTAAGAAATTTATTTCCAAACAGGCACTCTCTGCATGACAGACTGCTGGGATGTTCCCTGGTCTTTAGGTCTACCTGATGGAGTCTGATCTCCACTACAACCTGTGTTTCACTGCATTGTTTCAGCCTCTAGATGGACTCATTACACCAGTACTGATTCCCATCGTCCTCTCTGTCCTGATTCCAGGGTCCATACTAGTTGCTTCTAAACTGTTTTCTGTGTTCTTCAGCGTTCCCACTGGAACTGGGACTTTATCAGATTAGGTGTTCTGAAATCGGTGTTGGTGTAATTAAAGAAATAAAACTTAAATAAAGACATGAAGGACCAGGATCTGAGCAGCAGCACCATCTCGTGGTTCAGGATTTTGAAAACATGAGTTTAACTTGTTTATTTTAAAATTTTGGTTTCGCTTCTTTACCTGGATAAATAACTGGATCTAAGTACGTAATACACTATTAATACACTATGTTATAAACATGGTGTGAACTGTAGATGGCGCACAATGGCTCCTCTACTTCGCGCTCCGGTTGTTGTACATCCAGGTCACGGCCTCCTCTCTTTCCGGTCTGAAAAAGTCCGGTGAAACGCGACTTAGACCAAGCCTCCACTAGTGATGGTGGACTTGCTGTGGTTCTGACTTTCTGGTGATAAACGTAGCCCGAATGTGCAGTTAGCCCGGGTTCGCTCTGGTCTGAGTTGGAGGAGAAACGATTAGCATGGTGAAGTGTGTCGTTTCGGGGTGTCCGAACCGCATGGTGAACGTTAACCGGGGGATCTTCAACCGACCACCGAAGAGGTTCTTCAACTTCCCCAAAGACCCGACCCGAGTCAAGGTACGGACTGTAAAAACTAACCGCAGCAGACGTGCTGCAACCTGAGTGTCATTTACAAACTGTCCTGAAGGACTTGACTGGTTATCTGCGTGTTACAGCCAGACCTCACTCGAGAGACGGTCTTGTATGGTTCCCATAGAAAAGCTACTGGAAGGGGGTGTGCGCTACGCTTTAACGGAGGTTGGGTGGTTAATCACACGTATATTCACCAAACTATCCACTTGGTTCGCATCTTTGAAGTTATTTACCGCGAAAAACAAATACAAATTCGAGCTAAAATGTCGCTTTTGCCTGGGTTGTCCGAGTCTGTTTTTCACCGCGGCATCTTCTTCGCCTTGTTTGAAAACAAAGTTCTTGAGCAATTGACATTTCTTCTTTGGTATATGTGATTTCAAACTGTATTTTAAATTTTTCAAGAGAAAAGCTCCCAGGAAGAAGCCTATAAGTGGTTGTGCAAATGTGAGTCTGGTGAACTCTCCCACCTCCTCTACAGCTGCTTCCCTCAGCTTCTCTAGTAAGACTCCCGGAGTGTGAGGGAGGTAGAACCCCGCTTCAAAACAAGTGCAGCTCAATCTTGTCATCGCGAGCAACGTGACGTCATGGGGTTTGTTAGCGTGAAAGTGCTTCATTACTTATCATTAGCTAGCTAGGGACAGCACTGACTTCATGGAAGGGCGTTTTGAGTCAGGAGCACTGGTGGCTCGCCGCTTTAACAAGCTGAAGTCCGAGGCCGCTCCCTCTGTGTTTAACTTTTCCTCTCATAAGGTTGGGTGTACAGAATGTTCGACCCAGTCTACTAGCGAAGAGATCCATCTGTCAGAGCGGAGTGAGGTACGATCAGCAAGGCAGCGGTTACCAGAAACCCCAGGCAACACTATATTGAGGTCTTATTTTTTTGAACAGTGACCCCAGGGTTATGTTAAGCAACACCAAAGCAAGGTCATTTCGATTACTATGAATGGTGTAATTATACGATATGCGCACCCAACACATCCACTGAAGCAAGTTCAACACAGCTTCCTTACTATGGCAGGATAGAGACCAATATCCACCAGTATCTCCATTGAATTAAAATTATGAAAAAATAATATAAATGATAAAATTAGCAGTGGAAATGTATTTACAGCAGGAACATAAACAGAGAAGCTATGTATGTGTTTTTGTTTGTATCATAGAAATGTTTAGATTGTCCACAGCAGTAAAGTGCCTGTGCATTGTCAGTACAGGCTATCTTGTATTTGATCTCTGTTCAGATAATGTGGGTAAATTTGAATTTCCATAGCCATTTGGTAAAAGTGAATTGCAAAAAAAAAAATTTCCAAAAGACAGTATGGTATCTCCTCTGAGGACACAGATCATGTCTTCACTCAACCAAAATTGTGCCTTACTGGAGAAGTATTCCGTGTCAACAAGCTGCGTGAATTAAGTTGTACTACACATCAGATATCTTTCATTACTGTAAACTAGGGCTGCACGATATGCAAAAAAAAAAAAAAAGATTATTTTGGCAGATATTGCAATATGTGAATGAGATTTCAGTTGGAATGGTTCTTTTTGGATTTAATTTTCACTGGAAAAACATTTAAAAATGAGGGTGACTTTGGTTGGGTCTTCGTATACCAAACATTTTTTTTTTTACATCTGTAGAATATGATTTGTAGGCTGGGACGTCTCTGTAGCACCACAACGCATATGGTGCTAGCAATGCATAACAATGTTGTGACACATTTTACCTTTATCAAAAAAACTGCGGCTCCTGCAATTCTTTTATTATTTTTTCAGCTCTTTTGATTTGGATATTGCACTGCAGTTTTGATTATATTTCAATTAATTGTGCAGCCCGTACCGTAAACATATCTGGCAGTGCAGTGTGCCTGAGTCATATGGACGAAGTTGATAACTGTTCAAGTCTGTCAGTGTGATGCTACATAAAGAAAAGTAAAACATGGCATCTTAAGTGCAAATGTTTTGACAAGAATAAATGTAACACTTTTTTTTTTTACAACTTTATTATTTAAAAAAAATGACAGGGTCCCTCCCATTGTTATGTAGGGAAATGGTCTGAAGAGGTCAAAGCGCCAAGAACATATGAAGTATTGTAGTCTTGGTTCAGGAGTTCTGGCCACAGACTGCAGAAAAACATGGCTGTGATGTTGGGACTTCGGGGAAGGGTTAAAGACTGGAGGTTGGATTTGGAGAATGGATTTATGGAGTGTAATTCAGTCCAGCTGACCTACAGTAATGCTGCTGACTTTGCTCAGGTATGGCTGGCAGCGCTGAGGGAGACAGACAAGCAGGACTTGACAGACCAGCATTTAATCTGCGAGGACCACTTCCTGCCAGAGGACATCTCCAATAATGGGGTAAACAGTGACGCCATTCCCATCATGCCCCCTTGCTTGGATGGGCCACTGAGCCTGATCAGCCCCTGGGGAGAAGAGACCTCTGAGGAGGAGGAGGAGGAGGACCAGTGGGTCACCAGAGGCTGTGATGACGATGATTATGATGATGACGATGATGATAATGATGATGATACTGGTGCAGGTGAAGGCGGAGATGATGCCCCTGCTGCACCACAACCTCCTGCACCAGAGCCACCACAGCAGGTTTGGAGACTGGTTTTCTACCATTATGTTTTCTTATGTGATGCATGGTTTCTGCTGCATATCTATTTTTAAATGTGACATAAATAAGGTAAATATTGAATATCTGCTTTAACCAAGGGCCTGTACATGGTATCATATTTACCTTACAAATACATTATTAAAGCATGGTGTGGCTACACTGAAAAATGTGAAATCTCAGTTTAAAACATGTAGAGCTGCAACAGTTAGTTGGTTATCACTTAGTTGATCCACAGAACAATAATCTGCAACTGTTTTGATAACCAATCAAATCATTTGTCAGTTTCCATGCAAAAATATGACTGTAAACTGAATATCTATGGTTTTTGGACTGTTGGTTTGACAAAATATGTTTGAAATAGGCGAGTATACTCAATGTATCACGGCTTATTCCACATGGGATGTATAAAATGATAATATGGCAAACATTGAGTATAAATTGTCACATAATTGTTTTTAAGACAGCAGCATGAAGTTCTATTTGGCGTTTCACTCCTCTCGCTCTCCGTCACAGACTCGCTGCAGCTGCTGCTGCTGCTCTGTCTTTCAACATACAGTTTGCCTTGACGTTTGTTTACCGTCATTCAGAGCAAATGCAAAAGAGAGAGACAGCACCTGCAAAATACTGCCCATCACCTGTTAAATTATCAACATAATTATAGCCAACACTCGGTTTCTGCTATGGCCATCTAGTACAAATGGTTTCCTCTTTCTCTCCATGCAGTTGCTAAAATGGTTAGAAATAAGTTGTGTAAGTTTTATATTTTTTCATGTCTGTGTCATATTCATATAAAGTCCAAACACTGAAACTATAGGCTAGTGAAAGGGGTCAGTTATATATAATGTTGCTGGAATCATATCAGTGTGACTATCAACAAATGTTTCCCTGTCTATTTTTTGCTGGGAGCCGCTCGACACGGGTGACAAACAGGCGAGATGCTGAATCTTTAGATCACACAAAGCAGCAGGGAAGCATGAGAGTGTGTCTCGCGATATAGCCTAAAAATATTGTGACATTACTTACAGGCCGTATCACCCAGCCCTAATTTGTAGACAGCACCTTGGACTCAGGGAACGCAGGAAGGATATGTTTCACTGTTGTCTCACATTTTATAGAGTAAAAGACAACAGATTATTTCAATGACCAAAACAACTGTTAATCACAGCCGCAGAGAATAAACTTTTAGTGAAATAGGGAACCTCTTGTTTCTGTTAAAATATTTGAATATTCACAGATTTTGGATTTCTAAATGTGATTTTAAAAAAAAAAAAAAAAAAAAAAAAAAAAAATAAAAAAAGGGAATTAAAATTTTTTTTTAAAAAAAAA
>NW_019174280.1:2433051-2532712 GCF_002260705.1 Seriola dumerili
AAGCTCAGCGTCACCACATGTAGATTCTCTGACTGTAACCACGGCTGTAGACTGAGGAATTCATTTGATTATTTTGGAACAAGAACAAGAAAATGTGATTTTAAAAAAAAAAAAAAAAAAAAAAAAAAATTATAACAAGGTAATTGAAGTTTTTTGTCAAAAAAACAGTTGACACAACTGTAGAATTCTATAAATCACTTAAAACATGTCAGGAGAGGAACTTCAATAAGAACTGTCTGTTGCTTTTAACTTTCTCTGTGATCACTAAATTTCCATGTCAGAATATCTGACTACACAGTACGGCGGATGTCATTGACCTGGATTCATGCTGATTTTGTCAGACAGCGTTGTGATAATAAAATAATGACTTTATCACGGCGGCCGTGTAGTAATGACTGTTACATGCAGTGTTTATGAGCCGTGATATCAGTTGTCTGACAACAGAAAGGGAAAAGACTTAGTGTAAAACTGTTCTGTACTGTGCATATATTATAAAAATTCATCAATGTTCAGATTTGATGGAAAACACTAAAATAACTTAAAACCACGGTATCTGTTATTTTCTGTTTCTCTCTTTTCCTGATCTCCAGGGTCCAGCTGGAGGTTTGAAGAATCCTCCAGAGGCTGAGAAGCCCAGGTAACAAATATCACTGCTCCTGGTTTTCATATTTTATATTAACGCTGTAACAAGGCCTTCCACTCACGTCTCATTTTGTTTGTGAATATTAAATTCGTTTATTTTGTTGTATTTCACTAACCACGTTTCCAGTTGTTGCGGTGGGACATCTGAAGTCAAAGGTGTTTTGTCTTGCCTTTTTCTTTCCAGCGCTTCCCTGTCACCGAAGAAACGGTCGACCCAGTCCAAGAAATTTTCCAGACAGGGTGAGTGCTGCTTTCATTAAAATCAGAGGTCTTCAAACTGTGAAGGGGAGGCACATATATATAAAACACATACTTTCGACTCAGTGTGACCCACTTTCCGAGGACATCGTTATCTATCACTATGGATTATATCTGAAGAAACTTCCAGAAATCTGTTTGGAAATCATAGAAAATAGACTCTCCTTATAAGTGCAGAACTTCATTCAGAATCATCATGTTTTGAAGCTTTCTTCAGTACCACAGTGATCCAGTGATAGTTGTCTGTACATACATGACTGTACTGCGAACGGGAGCTGCTCATAACTAATTCAGCAACTTTTAATAGGGACAGTTTGACAATCTGGATCTGAATTGACAATCAGCCCTAGTTTTGATCATAAATTTGACTGCTGTTCTCATTGTGTTCAGACGTGTCTCTGGGGCTGCTGACTCGGGGTTTCCTTGAGCTGCTGCTGGCGGCTCCAGACGACTCTCTGGACCTCAGGCAGGTCGCCGTGAGCCTGAAGACCCGCAAACGCAGAGTCTATGACATCACCAACGTCCTGGACGGCATCAACCTCATCCAGAAGGAGTCGGCCAACAGGATCAAGTGGATGTGAGTAACGAAATAGGGTGTCTCAGGCTGTTGTGTTATTTGCTCTACATGTTCATGTAGTTTATATGTTCTGTATTAGCCATTGTTTTCCTGTATTGAGAGTTTTTGTATGTTTATCAAATAAAATCTTTGTGACAGCTAAGACTGATTTTCCCTGGTTTTCTCCTTCTCAGAATTTAGTTTCCATTGTGGAAAACAAATCCCAGGATGATCTAGACCTGTTGTACAAGTCATACTTGTTTCACTTAATCATATTGGCTTAATCTGAATCAATATACAGTTAAAATATGACGTCACATTAACTCAGAAGATATATAACTAAGATAAACTTAACTTTCTGAGTCTACAAATTTACTGAGGTGAGTTAATTGGTATATTTTGGCGCTGCAGCTTGTACAGTAGTAAAGCCACTCTCTGACCCTCTGCCTCTGGCTGTCTGATACTCTGATTGCAGAGGGAAGAATCCAATCTCCCACTTTCTGTGGAAGAGCCATAAGAGGTTCCAGAGAGAGCTGAACAACCTGAAGCTGGTGGAGGACACGTTGGACGGCCTCATCAAAAGCTGCGCCCAGCAGCTCTTCGACATGACCGACGACATGGAAAACTCTGCATATCCTTTAGTGCCAGGCTGAGGTCAGCAGCAGCACTACTAGTAGTAGAATGTAGTTTCTGTCCTCCAGCTCTTCATTTTGCTACAGCTTATCAGAGTATCAGAGTATCGGAGCTGTTTCTCTGCCCAGCCACGTCCTCCTGCTCCTCCTGGAGGACGCAGGTGTTCCCAGGCCTGATGAGATCACATCACAGATTAAAGCACTAGAATAAGTGAAATCTAAGTGTATTTGATTTGCACTTATGGGGCTACAACCAATGAGAAAAATCTGAGCCACCAAAATAAAATACCTTAGATAAGACAAAAATGAAATGGAACAAATATGGTTTTTGTCTGTGCTGGATTTCTCCTGTGTATTTATCTTGTTGCTGAACATTACTAGACTGTTGTAACATACCTGTTGAATAATATACCTAGAATTAGATTAAAGTAAAACAAGGCAGCAGGAGCAGGTCGTCAACCTGTCAAAGTGTCCGTGAGCAGTTGAGTGTGTGAGAGTGTGAATGAATGAGGCAAATCTGTTAAGGCAGTGAAACGCTACACAAGTGCAGTCCATTTACCATTTACCTGTCGAGCTGTCAGGTGAAGCCAGGAGGCCTGAATGGGATTAAAACCCGTCGTTGTAAATGCTTACATAAAAATGCAGCAGGTTTTCTTTAACCTTTTCGTCTACGTCGGCCTACGTGACCCACGAGGACATCAGTCGGCTCAAAGACCTCCGGGAGCAGACGGTGATCGTCGTCAAAGCTCCGGAGGAAACCAAACTGGAGATCCCTGCGCCGAGAGAGGTAAACAGACGAACAGACAGAAAGGACCCACACAGGCAGGCTGACCTCACAAATCCAGGTTTATTCTGAAATCTGATCTTTAATCCTCTGCGTTAAGATAAATGACCTCACCAGAGGATATGACATCCTGCTCAGATGCTTGCTTACTAACACAGTTGAGACTCGTACACAGAAAACAAATCCATATCAGACAGAAATGATCAAATGATAAGTTCAGTTTCCAAATGAAAAATCAAACACAATAATGCTGCAAACAAGTGAAACACACTTGTGTATCCAAACCAGAATTATTTAAAGTTTATCATTTTAAATGTGATTAGAATTCAAGCTTCAGCAATTTGATTGATAGAAAATTAAACAACTACTCTTTTGATAATTGATTAATTTTTTTTGACACAAAATTCTCTGCAGTGTGAGGATGTGTTCTTTGTTTTATATCATTATGGTTATCTTTGTATCTCCTCTACAAAGTAAGACATTTGGAGACATCAACTAGGACTCTGGGGAAAAATGCGCTTTTCACTATTTCCTGACACTTTTATCAACAGATCAATGAATGAATCAGCATTTTCTGCTTTAAGCCGAATGAAGACTTTATTAATATTAAAAGATCTCACTTCCTGTAGATTGATTCTGTCCATCGTGTGACTTCAAAGTGTTTGTCTGGGTGTCCCGACACAGGAAAGCATCCAGGTCAACCTGAAAGCAGGGAAGGGTCCCATCATGGTGGTGACCTGTGAGGTGGGGTCAGGAGACGCCGCGACCTCTGACCCCGGAGAGACGAGAAGTGGCTTCTTTCTAACGCTGGAGGAGAGCCGGATCAGGACGAACACGCTGCACACAGGTAAAAATCATTTTGTTGGTTTTGTCCATGATGTCCGTCATGGATTAATGAATTGCTGACAGACATGGTGGATTATATAGTCGCTTATTTTAAAGATGATCTTTATTGACCATATATGGTGTCACCTATGTCCATAATGAGGACTGTTGCATTGTTTTATTTCATTGCATCGTTGTTGTTGCAGAGCCTTGTGGTCCGCAGAACGCCGTGCAGAGCGCCGTGCAGAACGCCGTGCAGAGCGCGTAGTCACCAGCCGACCACAGGGAGGCACCAGCTGTCCTCAGACACAAATGTGGAAAAATGTGAAGAAGCCCGATAAGGTCATCTGCAGCTACCGACAGGTCGCACAGGGTGTCTGATCAAACACACAACAGCTCCTGCGCGTTTGACTGGAGCATTATGGAGATTTCTGCTGGGCGTGAGCTCGTATGTGTTTCAGAATGATGTGAAGAGAGATTTCGATCAAACCAATCAGCTGCAACGCAAAAACACCAGAATCATCAGTTCAAACCAGTCAAGGGCAAAACAAAGGAGTTTTGGCATTGGAATGTAAAAACACTATTTATGGTCATTTTCATTTGCACAAGTAAACCCAGTTTTTAATTTAACTCTGGTGGGCGGCGGTCAAACTGAGAAGAGTCCAGTGGGCCTGTAGAGATGTTAGATGTTGAGGATCACGGCAGTTTGATCGGGACGTTTTTGTATGAAAGTTACGACAACACACAGATGTGCCTCTGCAGTGTTTCTGCAGACTTTGTATTATACTGTACAGTCGGTGTAAAATATTTTACTGTTCTCTTTGCTTTTCTTTGTCTTTTTGCATATAAAATGTTTAAATGTTTTCTTGGTTTGACACACACCTCAAAGATGCTGTCAGTAATAAAACATTAACTTGGAAATTATTTCTTGTCAGTCGGCATCCTGAAGGTTGCTGGTTCGAATCCCTGAAGCTAAGTTTTAGAGCAGTGTGTGCACAGAGACCATCTCAGAGGGTCCTGGTTCTCAGCATCAACTGCAGAAGGACCCCTGAGCAAGACACACAACACCCGTCAGCTTTGGGGTGAGACGGGTCCAGCTGCAGACCCGCTTGTTGGGGACACCAGGTGTGTCCTGAGCAGAGGTGGAGGAGGTGTACAGATCCTGCACTTAGGTAAAAGCACTAATAGCACACTGTAAAAACACTGTTACATGTTACAGCGCTGCATTGAAAAAGTATCGTAGGATAATCAGGAAAATGTATTTTAGAATGACTGCTGTGTCTGTTAGATTATTATATATTTTCATCAGGTTGTTATTACTGATGCATAAATATAAAGCAGCATTTTACTTTTACAACTATTTAATTTAAGGTGCATCTGGTGATTGTTTACGCGATGCATAATTCTCCTGATTATTTTCTGAATGAATTGAGTGTTCGGTCGGTTTGTGAAACTTCATAAAATATTAAGATATGCTCATCACAATTATCTAGTATTATTATTTCTGCTATCAGTGAAAATGCTGCCATTGGTTTCTGTGGGGTCAGGACTTACTCATTGTATTTTATGTGTTTTCCAGTACCAGGGGGGATGATAACACGTTTATTTGTTATGGCAGCTCTGGCACATTTGAAAGGTTTTCTTTTTATTTCTATAGGTCTGAGACAGTCTGAATGAGAGTCCATGATGGTTTTTAATTGAGTATCCTTCCTGTTTATAGTCATACCCAGCTGCAGCAGGCAGGGGGCAGCAGTGGGCTGTGAGTCTGATGGTAAAGGCTTTAAGAAGATCATTTCAGGAGAAGAAACTTCGACGACGGTATTAGTAATAATAATTGTAATTATTTAGTAATGTTTTGTATTTGGTCAAGTAAAACACTCCATCCACAGAGAGTAATGGTCTGAATCCCTGCCGCCTGTCTAATTCAGTAGTGGAGGAAGTAGCCTACACACTTCCTTGTACCATTATGATAAAAGTATTTCAAAGCTACTGTGAAATTGCTAAAACCATATTTAAAATATCAAACGTACTTGTTATTCAAATGCTGTTTTGTTATTGATATTATCTATATAACTGAGTCCTAAAACTCTTACTTTGTTGAAACAAGTGAACAGCAAAGTAAGAACATTTTTGTTTTGGGTTAAACTTCTGTTCAAAATGTCGTACAAATTAGTGTCGTAGCTGGAAACAAAGAAAAACTATCTTGATTTGCTTTGAAAACAAGTTTTGAATAAGCGCTGGAAAATTTAGTCACTTTGTTTACTAAAGAAAATAAGATTTTAAAGACTTAATATTTCAAAATGTGTAAAAAGATCTTCTCAGTAAGCAGATTTTGTGTTCCCAGCTGTTGTCAACTGATTATATGTAAAATGTAAAATCTTCCTAAAGTGTGAATAAACCCTAGTGCAGTTAAAAAAAAAAAAAAAAAGAAAGTTCCCACAGAAACTTAGTAGATTACAAGTATAAAGTAACACAAAAATGAAATAATGCTGTACTTGAGTTAATGTACTTTGTGACTCCAGCGCTGCCTCGCTGTGTCACTGAGGTGTGGTTTGGTGAAACACATCCTCCTGCTGGTCCTGGTCCAGCTGACGCACCCCGCCCTCCTGCTGTCACGACAGAAACATGAGACTCACACACAGATTTAACTCAACAAGTGAGCGCCGCAGAGGAAAATACAGCTCCATCGTTTCTGAGAACAGACAAGACTTTTTTTTTTTTTTTTTTTTTTTCCATCTTTTAGGTGAGTCTGTGTTTTCACTCTGCTGTTTGTTTGACAGTTAGTTGATGAAGTTGTGGCTCAGGAGTACGTTTATCCAGAGAGTTGTGGCAGTTTATGGTGTCTAGTGTTTCTCTGGTACCCTGTAATAATCTTCCTCGTAGAGGAGTAGAGCTTCTACAATATGAGCACAAAGTGGTAACGCCACACACCAGAGCCTGCAGTATCTATTCACTCACTTTGGAGACATTCCTGTTTAAAACAAAGCTTTGCAGCTTGGCTTCTGTCCGTCAGCAGCAGTGTGTTGGCAGACTGAAGCTGCTTACGTAACAGGAACAGAGAGATGACATGTTCTCCTTCAGCTTTCCAGATGCAGCTGCTGTTCTGAATGAACACAACTTTATAAACGCAACGTTTCCTGCTTAAGTTTGTGGACATGTGAGGACACTGTGGTTCCCCACCTGGAGTCACATGATGATGAAGATTAATAGAAAACAGCATGACTCTGCTGGATGATGTCTGGTTGCATGGTGGCAAACAAAAGTTCTGGTTGGTTTTGCTGGAGCACTATGCGCTGGTACCAAGACAGAGGTCGGATTGAAGCAAATAAGGAGGCTGCTTTATTATGACGATGTCACTCAGAACCAGGGCCGGCCCAAGCCTTTATGGGGCCCTAGGCAGAATTAGATGTGGGGGGGGGACTTACATCTTTGGTGCAGCCAACATGATTGATTGGCTCTGGTCAGAACACAGGCTTCATCATCAGTGTTGTTTCTTCTAACCTTATTGTGGCTATAATGAACGCTGCAGCCTCTGGTTTAGCAGCATGTAGAACTATTGCTCTGCTTTTCTTTATTTTACTCAGTTTTTCTTTCTTCTGGTTTATGTTTTTTTTGTACACACATACCACATAGTCCACAGTGCTGCCTCACTTGATGCTTCCCCGAATTTCACAGCAAGAATCTGAGCAGCTGTGTCTCTATTAGGGGAAGCCCTGTTAAATAACCCCCAGCGGGCCCCTGTAGTGTCTTTGTTGTGGTGTGTGTGTGTGTGTGTGTGTGTGTGTGTGTGTGTGTGTGTGTGTGTGTGTGTGTGTCACTGAGTAAAGAGCAGGCACATTAAAAAGCTAAGTGGTGACCTGCAGAGACCCCCAATACCTCAAGGGATGTGAGTTCAAGACCTGAAACCCCACACATACACATGTGGGTTTCATTGTTTGTGGTGTCATACAGTGGCCAAAAGTATGTGGACAAATGAACATTCTCTTCATACAGTATTTGTCTAAAGTATCATTCTGCGTTGATACAGTATGAGGGGCCTCAACCACTAAAAAAACAGACCAAAAGATGTGGAAAGAGGTGTCCACATACTTTTGGCATACTTTTTGTGTATGATGATACCTGCGAGTGTCTTCCACCTTGTCCACTGACCAAAGGCATGAAGAGGCTGTGTTTGAACCCTCCTCCATGTTTTTAAGTGGGTTTGTCTGTCTGCTCACTACAACAGGAGCCTGAAACATCAGAGCTGTTGCTATGGTTACTTGCAGTTGAACACACCTGGAGCACTGTTGACCAATCAGAAACCAGAAATTGAGGTGTGGTGTATTTAAGAATGTAAAACAGGTTGAATGGTAAACAGATCCTGAAGCCATGTTCATGCATCTGCCCTCCTGACCAGAGTTTCCTCCTCTGCTTCGTGACGTGGTTTGACCTGGTTGTTTGTGTTGTAAGACGAGCGGCTCAGGTGGCGAGGTGGCGGTGCGGCGGCGTGGCGGCGCGGCGGTGGGGGGAAACGCCCCGGCAGGTCGAACACTGCTCGTCTGTGCCCAGAAAAACCGCACAGAGCTGTGTTTGCTTTCAGCTGGAAGCTGTGCGGTCCAGCGGGCCCACAGTCGTGTTATTGTTGTAACACACTCGAGTGTTTTGACAGCATTTAACTCCAGAATAAATAAATATTCAGGGAAAACAGGAGGCCAGACTCTGACGTTTCTCTGTGAGCCTTCAGGTTTGATTCTAATGTCGTCACATCAGAAAGGTCGAGAGCTCCGACACTAAACAGACCGGTGCCCTTGATATGAAAATAGAACAATGTTGAAGGTACATTCTGCAGGTTTTGCATGTTCAGGTCTGTTAACTGATACTAGATACAATCTCCACGCCTGCTGAGCGTTAGTTTGAGCCTCAGGTTTCATTTATTTCCATAATTATCAACATGCAGAGGCTTGAAACTTGCTGCAGACTCCACATGGAAACTTACCCCGAGGAAGCATTCGAAACAGACTGTTGCTGAATGTTTGTGTGGTGACTTTTACACAGTAAAGTATTAACTTTGACCCGTGTTGTAGTTGACGTGTAAAACATAAAGTATTTATCTTAACTCCAGAGCCCTCAGACTTAATTGTTCTATGCTGTGCTGAAGAGTAACCTGGCACCAAATTGTAACCAGAAGTGAGGCATTGTTTCTTTTTTTAGAAGTTCTTATATTTACTCATGTCGGCAGTGTGGCTCTAATGGTGGTGATAATCCAACAAACACTCTGGTACATGCTGAAATGTGTAAATAAAACAAAGAAAAATAAAACATGAGTAAAGCTGCTTTTGGAAGTAAGGTGAGATAGAATGGAGGTAAGTGAGTCAAGCTCAGGACCTTCCTCCCTGTAGACCGGGGTTCAACTCCCATGTGAACTCCAATTGATATTAATTTATTTTGACCATAGTTGACCAATTGTTTGTTTGTTTTTTTTTTTTTATTATTATATTCAGTTTTCAGTCACAGTTTGGTGAGGTTTAGGCAACAAAACTACTTGGTTAGGTTTAGGAAAAGATCATGGTTTGGCTTAAAATAGACTTTTTCTCTTAGAAAGCCTTTCTGCCAGAACCTCTCCCATGTGACTCACTGAAGTGGTCCAGGAGAGTATAAAACCAAGGTGTAAATAGCCACATTGGCTATCCAACCCAGTTGCAAATAACACTGTTGGCTGCGGACAGCTGGGTGCAAATAGCATGTGCCAAAATAAAATGATGCTTAAGCTGAACTGGCCTTAACAGATGAAGGTTTTCAAGTAGACTTAGCTTTGTTTTGATGGGTCACGAACCACAACCACAAGCACCTGGAAACAAACCAACCACAGCAGTGTCACACAACGCTAAAGCAACACTGACATGAGGAATATCTGAACTTGACTGAATGCGGACTGTGGTGGATGTTCTCTCTGCTGCACGTTTCGAGTTTCTGTTGATTTGAGTCCATTCTCATAGAAATGAAGTGAAACCAATGTCTGCCTGGGAAGAAGGAAATCGATCTAAAACCTGATGGAGGATTCGATTTAAACACAACCAATAAAACGGCACGGATTCCCCGTGGAGACTGATCAATAACGGAAACACTCCAGTGATCAGCGTGACATGTGCTAGACCAGCGACCGTCTCTGATCTCTTTGTTCAGTCCCATCAACAATAGAAACTTGTTATCTGTGTGCGTGACGCTCCGTCGGTCGAGTGCTCAGTCCTGGCTCTCCATATGTCACCTCACAGTCAAACAGCACGTCAATGAATACTGAGTAGACTCATTAGTCTCTGCTGTGTGCTAATGAGAGTCAGTTTACACACTGCATCGGCTCAGTGTGAGGACCAGGAGCAGTGGGAGTGATTGTCTGTTTCTGTTTATTTCCTTTGCTCTAACATCAAAAATATGTTGATTTAAGAGTTTCAAATGTCTCACCCACACTTGTCACCACTCGTGGACATTTTTTTTGTCTCTGGCACAGGACAATGACGTTCCCACTCTTTACGTTATTCAGCAGGGCACTGGTTGAGAAATCCAAATGTTTTATCTGACCAACAGATATTTAGTTTACAATATAAAAGAGAAACTCAGAAAATCCTCGTATTGGATGAACTGCAACAGGAACATTTTTTAGTTTTTTGCTTAAAGGAATTGTTGTAGAACAATTTTCTGTCAATTTCACTAATCAGTTTATAATTTCAGCCCCAGGGAACGGTCTCCAGAGATCATTTACGAACATATGACACACAAAAACCTGTGTGTTTGTGACGTTCAGAATCCCCCAAAAGTGCAGGATTTCTTCTGGTGTGTACCTTGCGCTTCACCAGAGGAAACTTTTTTTTTTCAATGTCATGTGGGAGATCAGTCAAACAAACATCAGGATTTTTACTTCAGAGGAAAACAGTGACTGGATGAAACACCTGACAGAACCTCAGCTGTCCAGTTTCATTAAACCTCATTCAACTGCTTCTCCCTGCAGCTGAAAACACACACACACATGCACACACTCACACATGCACACACACTCACACATGCACACACTCACACACACACTGTGGAGGTGAAACCAGCAGTTTGTTTTTCCTCTCGTCACCGCGGGCAGGGAGCCCAGTGTGGCCGCCGCGGCAGCGTCGAACAGCAACAGTAGAAGAAGAAGTGGCTCTGTGTTCAGGTGGAATGTTGCAGTGGATTTTCTACCTAATTTACCCTCATGTTGTTGTTCGAGGCCGCCGCTCTCTGTGCGATGCAAACAGGCGATAGGCCCTCTGCAAGTCGTCCAGCTCTGAGCGAACCTCTGATCCAGCAACACGGAGGCTTTGTTTGTGGCGCGAGGGCGAGCTGATGGGATCTGATTCAGCAGAGCAGAACTCAATTACTGCACAAAGTGAAGCAGCTTGTGGCTAATAAAACTAACTGGATCACATTTTCACCATTATAGTTTTATTATCACTCTGCTGCGGGCACGAGGTTAAAGTGGTTCTTTTTACACTTTAATTCACAAGGCTGCAATAAGCCTCAGATAATAGCTCAGTGATATGATACTGTATGATGACGCCCAGCTGTAAGGAGGTCAAAGGTCAGAGCCAAAGAACCGTGTTTCCAATTAAAATGAAAGTTTCTTTCTGCTTAATAAAAAGCGAAAAAGCATGAAAAACACAGCGCTGTGCTTCAAAGGCAGTGAATAACAAAAAGCCAGTAAAAATGGACGTAAACTTAAATACTTAATTTTTAAGAGCAAACTCAAACATTCCCTGGTTGTATCTTCTTCTTTATACAGATTTTCTGCTTTTTCTCTTATAGCTCACTAACCTGAATCTCTTTAAGTTCTGGACTGTTGGTTTGACAAAACAAGATATTTGATGTTATTTATTGATTAATGAAGAAAATCATTTGCAGTAGTGTGTTATGAAAATAACTGATGTGCAGACAGTTGGATATTCAGTGGTTTCTGTGTGAAGCTGTAGCTGTCAGATCTCGGTGGTTGTCAGTCGTCGTCGTTTGACTCTGCAGCCTCCCTTCACACTCACGTGCAGGTGAATTAAAGCCTCTTTGAGCTCCAGGATCCTCAACGTCAACACAGGAAGTGGATGGAGCTGTCGACCAGCATACCTTAACCTGAATTTAACAAGGCCAACACTGTTCTTGGCAAAACCCAGTGCTGTTTCTTTTTTTTTTTTTCACTTTGTGGTTTGGACAGGGTTGTTGTGGACACAGCTGAGCTTTAGGCAGCTGAAAGACCGTGAAGCTCATTTCAAAGCGGATTCTAAACACCTCAGCTTTCAATCAGTTCAAGTGGAAAAGAAGGTTAAAATGTCTTTTATGAAGCAGGTTTGTCGCAGAAAAAAAATGACAAGATCCAGTTTTGATTCTGTAAGTCTGCAATTTTCTCCAGACGAGTGGAGTAAGCAGCTGAGTAATAGAGCAATCTCCCTGTGAAAAAATAAAAGCATTTGAAGCCACTAAACACACACACACACACTCTCATTCATCCTGCTTTGATTACTCAGAGGATGGAGGAAACTACAAGAGCTCATGATAATGAGGTTTATTTGGTGCCTGCAGCTGTAATTTCAGGAGTCATCTGTCTGCACCACCGGACTGAAAGGCTTTGGTTAGCATGTTGGGGGGTGGGGGGCGAGGGAGGGCGCGGGGGCATTTTGCAGACAGTGGTGGAAAAAGCTCAACGTGACCATGAAATGTAGAGGGAACCACAGAGGCCGTTGTGGTGCCGCGATTCGATGACAGTGGATGTAAATCATCTGATACAGATGTCGTTCCCTGGACTCTGGGCTGCATGTCTGACGTGAAATGTTGCTTTCAAAGAAACATGAGTAGGCGTTCGCGAAGTCTCTTCTTCCTCCAGTTCCTCTCATGTGAAATGATGTGTAGCATGATGTGTTGCACTTCAGTCAAATCTGAACACACAGACATGACGCACATATTTCTAGGTTCAGCGTGACTTGCACTTTCCAAGAATATTTTCATATCTGATGTGCAGCTCAAATAAATGTCAAAAAAGAGGCTGCAGAACATTCTGAATGATCATGTTTTTGAGTTTTCTTCAGTAATCCAGTGATAGTTCTCTGTACTGTGCAGACAGGAGCTGATCACAGATGATTCAGCTACTCTGAATGGAGACTATTTCCCAAAATGAAAAGAAAGACATGTGGCTCAAGTTGTGGCCCACAGCAACATTATACTTAATGATTGCATCCCCCAAATCAGAACTGAAGTTCCAAAACTTATTCCCCAAATCTAAGAATAATAATAATGTCAGTTGCGCCACCCATTAACAATATGACAGGGAGGGGTGGGGGGGGGTTCAGTTACCTCCATTTTGTCACAGTTTCAGACTTTGAAAACCCCTGGTCTAAAACAACACTGTAATTTGAGAGTTAAACTGGATGCGCCGTTGATGTTGTGTTGTGCATCGGCTCAACGCTGCTGTCACTGAGTTACGTCATCCCTCTGTTTCTCAGAGCAGCTTCCAAACCAACGAACAACCAACCAGGATCAGTGTTTCCTTCAGCAGCTGCTTCCAATTACTCGCATAATACTCTCTCTCTCTCTCTCTCTCTTTTCCCACATCGTAATAAACCCTCTCGCTCGCCCTCCCCGTCCAGAGACATACAAGTGAACTTGGCATGAGCTTTGTCAGGACAGAAAGTCACTTCATTTTTAGTCCGTATTTTGTTTTCATTTTCACAGAAATATGAGCTGTAAGAAATCTGCTGCAACCCTTTCTCACTGTATTCATTTGTACTGTACTACTGTTTTTCACCTTATATTTCTGTTAAGGAATTGCGACTCCACCAAGGTGAAAAGGTCATTTCTCAATTCGTTGTGACCTCGGGCAGATTTTTTCTGCTCTGATTTTTCATAAAAAGGCTCATATGGAGCCTCCTCAAACTATTCTCCTCCTGAAGAGGATTTGCTCAGATTGGAACTCATATATCCAGTTATCCTGTTTCCCATATCCTGGGCACATCTTTCCATACCCCCGTCTGTACCTCCATCCATCCCTCCAGCTTCAATTCTTCAGGGAAAATCACTCCTGATATGTTGGGGTTTTTATTTCCATTGCTTTAGTGCAGCATGCCGTCGGCGTGCTGGCTCTGATCGGGGAGTTTTTCCATTGTTGCTCATTGGGTTTTGGACTCAGTTTGGTTTAGTAACGGTACACTGGAGGCTGACTGGTGAAGCTCCCAAACGTGTCTGGCTCTGGTTCACCAGTCAACTCTGCAGTGGAAAAAAACCAGAAGATGCCGATACTGAGCTGCAGACACCAGAGCTGCAGTGTATTTTCATTTTACTCTGGTATGAGTTTTCACAATAAATGTCAGAACAGCAGGAGTTTTTATTGTCAGTAACTCTTGTTCCTCTTTGCTGTAGTTTACCAGAGATGTGAGGAAGTCTATTCTTCCACTGCAATGTTTCAAACTGATTCTTCACAGTAAAAGCCCGATAGCTACTAAGAATCTTAAGGTACAGCATGAAGTGCAGAGGTGTTGCTGGAGGGCTTTTACTGTGAAGCCATTGCAGGGTTCGTGAATCAACTGAAGGTCCTTTACTTTAAAGGAGCTAGAATGTGTCGTAGGCTTTTACTGTGAAGCAGCTGGAAGTCTTTTACTGTGAAGGAGTAGAGTTATAGTGGGAAGTACCTGGTGAAATTTATAGTATTTATGTTGCCCAAATTTGCCTCAAAGGGCCTTTACTGTGAAGCAGCTGAAGGGCTGTGAAGTGACTGTTTTTTTTACTGTGAGGCAGCGTAGAAAGTTTTTATTGTAAAACATTTGGATGGTTCCTACTTTGAATAAGCTTGATGGCTGTCTGGAGGTCTTTTACCCTGAAGGAGCTGGATGGCGTTTACTGTGAAGCTGCTGCAGGCATGCAACATTCACAGAAGTGTTTGAGTGTATATTTCCGAAAGTTAAAAGCACATGCTGCTGTTTTTAGTTGGGATACATTGATTTGATGTTGTAATGCTGAGTTGGCATTTCCAGCTGGTATTACTATTTGCACCAGTGCAAGAAACAACCACAAGAGTCCCAATTTGAACTAGAAACACCGATCTCAGTGCTGTGACAAAGGTAGAGTAAAACACCTGGTTGTATTAAGTAGCCAGGTTTTGTTACTTACTGATCTAGTAGAAATAAGACCAACTGAATGCCGGTTTTGAACCCTCTCAAGTCCCAGATATCTCTCCACAGTCGCTCTAGCAATAGGGACTAACGGGCCAAATTCCAGTGGGCCAGTAAAGTGTAAGAGAAATCCATTCCCAGCCTTCTCTCTGGTCCCAGCAGGTAAGTCCAGGGCTAAATTTCTATCCCAGTCCAACCCTGGCGCTCTCCACCGAGTGATTCCTGTTCGAGATTCAATCTTGTTTTACCTCAGTTTCTATCACTCTCCAGCTTCACCTTCATTGTCTCCTCCAGCAACAGGGATCTTTATCGTTTGCCTGGAAGAGTTTCCACACTTATTTAGTGGTTCTACCGTCCACCGTTAGCGCAAGCTGGGGAAAGCTGCTGAAAGCTACCTGGAAAACAAAAGCACTATCCTCTTTCTGTTTCGGTTGTGCAATGGCAGACACACTTCCTTTGTGGGGTAAATCAAGCCTACATTTTGCCCAGTGGCAGGAGTGAAAGCAAGGCTTATGGAGAACCAATCCCAACACAGGTGGTGTATTTATTCTAAAGCCATCACATTGTACATTTACTTCATAATGATAAGTTAAAGCAAAGAACTTTGCCTCTCTGGATTTGTTGCACCATTGGTTGGCAGGGAAGATCAGTAAGCTAGATACCATCCAACACATCACAGTGAAAATAGCACACAAAGACTCAAAATGTCAGTGTGGGTGTTAACAGCCAGCAAAGGTTTAGCTAACAAGATGTTTTCTTTCTTTCGTGCCATGGCATGGTAATGTCATATTTTTAGATACGAGTTAATCTCAATCTGTGTTGGAAGAGAATTCATGTGATGTGCTTCAATTAGCCTCAGCACATGTGGGAGCAAAATCCCTTTAGATTAAAACTTTCAATGCAAAAAGGGGAAGTTTCATGGGAAGTTTACAACCTCAACACAGTTTGTTTTACTGAGGAATCAACCAGTGAAACCATGTCATGTTTGAAGCCTTGAGTTTGGTTTCTGACATGTGTGATATTCCCGTCATATTTCCCTCATTGCTCAGTTTATTCCATCCTCTCTTCACAGCAGTCACTCCTCCTCTCCCTGTGTTTCCTCTGATTTCTCCTGGCGTGGCCCTGTTCTTGTTCCTGACTCCAATCGTCATTGTTTTTCAGCCTCAGTTTCTCCAGCTGTTGTGTAATAAGCACGAGAGAGAGAGAGAGAGAGAGATTGTCCCAAGCTCGCTTGGTTTCAAGTGACTCTCGCCCTCTCGGTGTTCTCCAGTTCAGAGCAGCTCTTATATAAGATGACAGAGCTGAGTTTTTGTATTTGAAACAGCAAAACAACACATGCTTGAGTTTTACTACTTAATTAAACAAGCTGCATTCATTCTGTGTAAAAGAAAGGAAATCAGTCTTAAGACTGATGGATGCTTTGGGAAGTGAAACATATGATTTTTGCAGACGATGAGCAGGTGTGACTTTGTTCCAGCTGTGTACATCACATTTGGAAACTTCTTTTTTTTGTTTGCTGTTGGAGAATAAAAAAGTGTTGAGGTTGTTGTGTCAGTACAGTGACAGCAGGACAGGAAGTGTGTGACAGGATGTTTGACCCTTTGGAGGTGTTTGCATCAAATGCTAGCTCAGAGGAAACCAGCATGTCCTGTGTGTGTGTGTGTGTGTGTGTGTGTGTGTGTGTGAGTGTGTGTGTTGTTGACGTCATATTGTTTATAACCAGGGTGGGAAATTCCTGCCCCAGCAGCCAGATGTTGCTGCAGTTTGTCTCCAGGACGGTTTGGCTGGAAGCCGACAGTCCTGACGGGAACTGAACATCCAGTCGGCTGTTTAAAATAAAAGATAAATAAAAAGTAAATGAAAAATATTCTATAGGAGATACCTATCATCCAGTCATATCAGTTGTGAAAATATTGTAGCCATACTTTTTTCTTATTCATTAACACAGTGAATTATTATGCAGCCATATGAACATAGCTCAAAAATGTCCCCACATGTAAACACAGTCTGAACGCTCTGACAGTCATCTTTAAATGTTTAATGTGGTCAAAAATGTCATATGTGTTTTGCCATTTTGTGGTGTAGTGGCTCTGTGGTGTTTCAGCGGTGGGTCAGTGGTGGTTCTCTAATGGATCAATGGTGGATCTGTGGTGGATCAGTGGTTAATCAGTGGTGGATCAGTGGTGGTTTTGTGGTAGATCAGTGGTAGACCAATAGTAGATCAGTGGTTGATCAGTGGTGGTTCTGTGGTGGATCAGTGGTGGATCAGTGGTGGATCAGTGGTGGTTCTGTGGTGGATCAGTGGTGGATCAGTGGTGGATCTGTGGTGGATCAGTGGTGGTTCTGTGGTGGATCTGTGGTGGATCTGTGGTGGATCTGTGGTGGTTCTGTGATGGTTCAGTGGATAGCGTGGTGTCTTCACATGGAGAAGAACCTGGATGTGAATCCTCTTTGTGTGGAGTTTCCCGTGGGTTTCCTCCAGGTGTCTCCAGGTCACTCCCACAGTCCAAAGACCTGAAGACTCTCAGGCTTTCACACCTGTTTGGTTCGGTTCAAATTAATTCTGGTGCACTTGCTGCTTCAGTTCGGTTCATGTGGGCTGGTGTGAGAACTGACCTGGTTCCAAACCACCTCTGCTGCAGTTTGTTTGTGGTGTAAGGGCAAAAAAGGATCCACCACAGGATTTTCTAAAAGTGGATATGAGTCCTGTGAACTGTTAAAGAGCACTTAGGTCAGAAGTAAAATGAACATCAGTAACAATCCTCTAGTAATACTGTGATACACCATGACTCTTTTTGTCCTGTTTCCTGTTTCCTGTCCATCATCTCCCTCACATCTGCTCCCTCCCCAGCTAACTACATTCAATTCAGTCCTGTTCACGCATCGGCACAGGACTGTTACTTACTCACTTTCTAGGGATATCACAGTTAAAGAACAAAACTAAAGGTGTGACTGGAAATCTCAGAGTAAAGAGGTGAAAATCCAAATGCAGCTTCAACTCTGCAGTCGACGGAGAGGAGGAGGAGGAGGAGGAGGAGGAGGAGCAGAGCGGGGGAGTGGGTTCAGGACCACAGATCAGAGTGAGTCCAGTACAAACACCAGTCAGGTTTTACAGCAGCAGTGGGCAGAAGACAACAGGAAGCTTGTCTGAGTTTATTTTGCAGGATAATGTTGTTATAGCTTCATTTTTTGTGTGATCAGCTCAGATCATCAGATTTTTTTATTACAGGAACATCCAACGACTAAACTTCAAACATGTCTGCTGCTGTATTTACTGCTGTACCTCACTTCTTAATGTCCACAGCTTGTTGCAGGTGTGTCTCATGTATTTCATGTATTCTTCTACAAATCATTATAGTTCATTTATCTTCTCTTTTCCAGACCAAATGAACCAAACCACAGCTGTGACAGAGACTTAAATTAGCCATTAATGTGCTTGTGAATGTGTGTGTGTGTGTGTGTGTGTGTGTGTGTGTGTGTGTGTTAGATTGGCCGCCTGTACTCCACCTCTCACCTGGTGTGAGCTGAGATAAGCTCCACCTTTTTCCACAGGTGTCTTTTGTCAAACCTGTGTGTCACTCAGACCAGCTGTGTGAAGTAACACTGATCCCGCCGGCTCAGACCTCTCAGTCTCTGGACTAAAGAGTCGGCTCAGCAGAATTCCTGAACCGGTTTGTGTGCGTCGGCTGGTCTTTGGTCTTCGTCGGTATCAGAGGTGTTTTCTCAGCTTCAGTCCAGCTGCTCTGTCGGATCAGGATCATTTCCACGACTCTGCCCACAGAACACACTGAAAACACAACGGGCAAAAGACGCAGCTGCGCAGTTTGTGTTTGCAATGCTTTGTTCACCTCGGCGACTTCACTGTAAAAGCTTTCACATTCCTCTGAGGCTCAGCGGCTGCAGCACTCTGACCTTCAAGGACTGAACCAGGCTGGTACAGAGGGAGTCCTTTCTCGGGTTTTCGGGTCTTAGATGCATTCTCAGGATCTGAGCTTGTTTACAGCTGATCTTTAATCAGGTTTTCAGACCAACAAGGGAAACATTGTTCTCATGAAGCAGCTGAAGTGATTTGAACAGTGCCGATGAAGAGACACGGGAAGGTACACAAAGAGTTGTGTTTCAGTTGGCAGACTTTTCTCAAGACACACAGTCTGCACTAAAGGTTAGAGGTTTTTTTTTTTATTATGATGTTTTACGTCACAGCACCAGTGAAACAATGTGAGAGGCTGAGCTCGGGCGTGGACCGCATTATACCAGGCCTTTTGTCCAAACCGACCTGTGCAGCCTGTGCACACAAAAACCTTTAAATACACAACTGCCTTCGAAAGTAAATCCCTGAGAGATTTAATCAGAACATTGCACAGACGAAACTTATGCAAATAAAACACAAATGACCGGTGACCAGTGAGTCTTCGTGTTTCTGAAGGTAGAGGTCCATGTTAGCCCGACCCAGCATGCACCTGGTGTGTTCAGTTGGGTCATTTGAAAATCTGATTTGATCAAAGAAGAGCTTCTGTTTAACCCTGAGGTGTAAAAACTGACTTTTCAAGCTCAAGTTAAACGTCGACATCAAGACATGTTTTCACCTGCAAGTCCGCAAATTACTGCTGACTGAGATGATTTTACAAGAGTCTGTCACAACATGAAGCATCAGCCTTACCGAGCCTGCTTTAAAAAAAAATAGCTCCAAGTCCAGTTTTCTGTCCTGTGTGAAATCTGCAGCTGTTTTTTTTTTTTTTCTTTTTGAATAAACAATGAGATTTGCTGAAAAGTTCGTCTTTGAACATTTTCACTATTTTCTGATGAAAATAGAGAATGTGACTGTCTGTCACTGTGTGTGTTCAGATGCAGATTTAAGACTTCTTTTAAATCTTATCTGTTAATCTGTTACGGTAACACACGCAGTCTGTTTGCAGTTTGTTTCAGCTCCTTCAGGCTCTGTTTACTCCGTGGTTGGACTCTGTTGACACCAGCTTTAAGCTAACCGCTGATTCCTGCTGTTTTCTGTGTGTTTATGTGTGTGTGTGTGTGTGTGTGCGTGTGTGTGTGGCCGGGTGATGATCTGTGGATTTAAACAGGTCAGAATAGGAGCCTGAAAAAGCTGCGCTCTGAGTCAGACACATTAAAAATGAATGAAACCCGGGTCCAGCTCATTGGACCAGCAGGTAAACACAACCATCAGCAGTGTGACTCTGATTTGTGGGTTGTACCTCTTCGGGCTGCTCTCAGGCGATCAGGGAGGTTTGTTCCCATCACATCTCGGCCTCTTGGCTCAGACTTGGCTCGGAGCTCTGCTGCCAACACATGGCTCCTTTTACCCAGTGAGGTTTCTGTGACCAATGTCATTATTCTCCGTTTGTCGCTCGTCTCCTCGCAGTCTCCTGATTCCTTTCAGTGGGAGCTAATCAAGAGTTTTATCTGAGAGGGACACAACATATGTTGCTTTAATGGAAGCTCTTTTTGCCCAAATCACCCGTGCAGGACCATCTGTGTGTTTAATGCTGTTGTTGGTTTTACAGTGGGAGGCCCCAGAGGGAATTAAACTCTTACCTCTGGCAGTGGTTCAGTAGAGTTTGACTCATTTAGCTGCAGAGAAACACAAGAAACATCACAGACTACATGTTACACCGCGGGATGAATCCTTTCACTTCACCGTCTTTATCTTCTGCAGCGTCATTTTCCTCCAACTCCATCTTTCTGCCTCCTTGAAAAATCCTCACCAGCATCTCTGACAGCAGCATTTTACAATAGCTTCAAGGTATTTGAAAGGAAATGATGGTGATGAGAGGAGTCACTCATGAAGGCAACATAACTCTGCTCTAGGCTTGTTCAGATGCCTAAAAGTTACTGTTAACATTAATATGATGAAGACCCCAATCAGCCATGTGTCTCTGTTGTGCATGCACTGTAGTAACTGGCACATACCATTTTCATGCAGCAGGTCAGTTATTAGGCCATGTCCACATTAATGCGTTTTTCTGATACAGAGCTCAAACGCTTTTTGTTTAAAAACACAGTTTTAAAAGCGACTAAAACACACTGAATGTTGCTTTCTCTAAACCACGATCTTTGTCCAATTTTAAGCAACTCATATTTTGCCCAAATCTTACCAAACCAAAAGAATTATAGAGTTATGGTTTGGTTAGTGTGTGTTCTTATGGAAGCCGATGGAAAGTGACGTATTTTGTGCTGCAGTTTGGAGAACTCGTTGCCTTTTTACAACATGCATCTTGTAAAAAGCTGTTTACGTGATGTTTAAGGCATCACTTTACTGTTACCTGGCTGCTGCAGTGCACTCTGACGCCCAGAGCTGCTGTCTGCTCTCTGACAGTGAGCCTTGTGTTTTGATGGATGCTCTGGGGGCCAGAGGGCCCCGCAGCAGCATCTGGAGACTGAATGAAAGGACCGACGCTGGTCACTCGTCTCTGCTTTGTTCGGGTCTCTCTCTAGGACAAAGGAAGGAGGAAGAAAAGTGTGATCAGCGCACGCACGCCCGCGCACACACATGCACACACACACACACACACACACACACACCTTCCATTCAGCTCTCACACACCTCACAGTCATGAGGCGCTCACAGTTGCCTGGTTGGATTCAGCTTTCAGAGCAGTGACTAAAACGTTGTTATGGTTCGGATCATTGAGATCATTGAGACTCGTGGTTCCCCCAGAGAGGAGCAGGGGCCTCCAGGGGTCCCAGAGAGTCTGTGTGGTTCAGGAGTGTGGTTAAAAATACTCAAGTATGCCTCTGAGTCTCTTTGTTATTACTCAGGGTCCAATGAGAAATTATAAATAATAGATACATCAACACAATTAGGGCTGAAATGGTTGGTCCATTATTCAATTAAAGAGTTGAGCACCAACTCTTTTCATAATTAATTTATTGTTTAATCATTTATCAAACAAAAAAAACAAAAATTTGCTGCTTTTTTTCTTTTTTATTTGATTGTAAATTAAATATCTTTGAGTTTTTGGACAAAGCATGCAGCTTGTAGACGTCACATGTCCAAATCAATAAATTGGTTATTGCCAATAAAAAAAAAGATGATAATCATTGTTGCTACAAAAATGAAGCTTTTGCTTTTGTCTGAACATTACTGTAGCACTGATTGTCCCCCATCATGTCCAACCCCCCCCATCGTCATCACCATCATCATCATCATGTCTCCCAGCAGGCCGTTCAGCTGCTGCGAGCGATTGATCGCCTCGCTCTAATCGAGGGTAAATTAAATGAAGTGTTTGCTGGTGTCGGGGAGGCTGACAGACTCGGGGCCGCGCTACACAGCGAAACAGAGACTAATCGGATTTGATCCCAGGTCAAATGTAGTTTGGTTTAAGCAGCAGAAGGTTATCTGCAGGTCCTAAGTAAACTGTCAGTAAATCAGGGTTAGTCCACAGTCTGTCAGGTCTGGTTCTCCCCTGCTAGATCGCAGTCACACGGTCCATGTAATATTTCTAGTCATATATGTGAGGGAGCTACATTTAAATTCCATTAATAGGACACAGTTCCCACATGGTTAAATCAATACACGCTTGCATGAGGAGGCTGATCTCTGTTCCTTTATTCACGTCCGATGGAGCTAACAGTTTCCCTCTGCTTCCAGTCGTTGCACTAATTAGACCAACTAGGACCTGGACATGTCTCACATAAAACTGACATCCATCTTCTCATCTGACCCTGGGGAAACCGGCTAACAAGGACGGTGGACTGTTACTTTATTTCACTGTGGATCACACGGCCTTCCAGCGAATCTATCTTTCCACTAAAACCAGATAAATCCTGCTGTGACTGACCCCTGAGGCCATCATCACAACCAGAGGCAAAAGTGTCTGTAAATGTTCTCCACTTCTCTTCTGGATGTTTGAGGCTCTCCAGAGGAGGAAGCAGCTGCAGGGGCCACACCAAACCCAACACTCGGCCCCACCTGAGTTTGAGGGGCCCCGCCCGTCTGCCCACAGTGCCAGGACAAGGACCCCAGTCAGCCGGTACAGGAAACAGACCCCTACCCACCCCCAGCCGCCCCCTGGCCCAGGCACACTTCCTCTGATGGAGAGAAAGTGGCTGCCGGCTCCAGTCCCCCCCCCCCCCCCCCTTTCCTTATCGAAGCTCCTGCTTTGTGCGTTCCCATGGGGAGGTGGAGCACTCACTTCGCTACTTGGCGTCCCCCTGCAAAAACACAACACAACCCCCCTCCCCCATTGTGCTGCACAATTAATCCCAAAGAAAAAGAACAAGAAGGAAAACTGAGCGTGCTGAAGAATCCTGAGTCTGCAGATTGAGTTGATTTTTTTCTTTTTCCAGTTAATAATTGCAATTAATTTCCATTTACAAATGTGCACAGAAACAACTATGTTTTCTAATGATCCAACAAACTAATTTTGTAATTAAAAGCATAAAAGAAAGAAAGTAAAAACATCGATCTGCCTTGTAAAAAATAAACAATAACTATAGTCATAATTAGGAAAAATGCGATTCTAAAAATTTACCCACAAAAAATGTTAATATTACAACTAATATCGCAGAGTTTTCGTTTTAGTGCCGCCAAAGCAACATTCTTTCCTCTGAGGCTGCGCTTCAAATCAGGAACCTGAATTCCTAACAAAGCTCCGAGAAGATTTGTGCATTTTCAAAGAGGATGAATCTTAATTTTCATGACTGCAGCGTTTCCTCCAGCGTGACCATCAGGACAGAATTCCTACTTTTACACAAAGACATGTTCAAATATTATAAAAGGCCAATGTCAAACAACATATGGGGGAAAAAACTCAAATTCATGCTAAATGACTCAGACCTGCCCCCGTATTTAACGGGTTCTTTCCTGGCCCATGACCCCTCCCTCCACCAAGTTAGGTGTAAATCGGCTCAGTAGTTTTTATGTAATCCTGCTGACAAACAAACAAACAAACAAATACACGAACAAACACACGGACATGGATGAAAACATAACCTCCTTGGCAACCTCATATTCCTGCTCTCCAGACGATGGACCCTTTACATTTTACTGATGCTCATGACCTTTCCTCTGGTGCCACCCTCAGGGCAAACTTCACACTTGTAGCTCTCTGAGTGAAGCTAAATCACTGGGATGTTGTTTCAGATTGTGGCTGTGATGCAGAGTTAACTCACCTGGACAGTGGTCATTTGTATCACCTGCAGGATTTATTCTTTCAACCATCACATGTGACTGGCATGTCATTGGAAGCTTCTTATAAAAGAGCAGGACACATCATCTGTGCTTCAGCCTCTGCACCCGCTGACCTGCGGGTGTGTTAGCAGCTACAGCCCAGCTCCATGGAAACTGTCAGGGTGGTGTTATATTATATTATATTGGATTATATCACAGCACAATTAACAACATTTTTGTCTCTGTGCGTCATCTGGACCTGTCAGCGTCGAGTTTGGAAGCGGAGGAACGCTCTGGCAAAAAGCAACGGCAAAAAATGAAAACCAACACATCCTCCTGGACGGCTGGCGGTTATTCGATCAGGAGGAAACATGAAGGAAAATCAGAGTGTGGAGACGGAGGGAGAAACACTGACTCTGACTCCCTCTGAGCTCCCTGCCCAGAGACACTGCGGTAGAGACTGAGCCGCTTTTAGAGCTGAAACAATTCACTAATTGATCCATTAGTCAATCACCCACTGTTTTGAGTTCAGTTTTTCAAGCAAAAATGTGAAATCGTCTGTTTCCATGGTGATGATTCGCTGCTTTTTGCGTTATGTAACAGTGAACTTAATATGTGCGGGTTATTCCGGACCATCATGCACTGGAGCTTCGTCATTGTCCTGGTTGCAGCGCCACCGTTAGCGAGCTCCCATCAGAGCCATTTGATGAAGCTATAAAACAGTCGCATCATAAATCTCTCCAAGCAAACAGGAAAAAAACTTCTCATGTAAAGTGAAGAGCTTTGGGGTTTGTACAGAACAAGATAACTGAACGTGTTGCAGCAATGCATTCTGGGAAACTGTGATGGACTTTTTCCACCATTTTCTGATGTTTTATAAACCAAACAAGCCATTGATAGTTGCTGCTTTAGCATCTGACCGCTGCACCACTGATATAATCAATTTAACGTTAACAGAGTCTGACATCGTCCTGTGTAGAAATCCAGGGGTGTGATTACATAAATGTACTGTGATGATATGAAATAACAATAATATAGTATTGCGCAGAAGTAGAATTATAAATCCAGTGTGTGAGGGTGTTGTGTGTTTGTGTATCTGCTGCTGCAGGAGGTGTTGTAGTTTCCTGCTATTTATGGATGATCTGGACTTCCTGTTTCCTGCGTTCGCTCAGCCTCAAGACAAAAGCTCCACCACAACGAGAACAGAGAGAAAAAATAGTCTAACAAGGGATTTATTCACTGTGGTACAAACTGTTGTTAAGCTAAAAGCTTAAAGCAGAAAAGTTGTTTATGTCAATTTTACCAGCAATTTAGGCCCAGATATTAAAAGCTCTCCAAAAACTTATTTGCATGTTTGAGCTTCTCAAAATCAGGCCAGTGGTGTCACCGTAGCAGTTTCAACCAGGTAAAGATATTTGTGACACATCAGTGAGATTTAAAGTCAGTGAACGTCATCTCAGAACCATCAAGTGGATGTCAAATCCTCTTTCACATCCACTTAGAGAACAGGTGGCATTCCTCCATACAAACTCAGACGAGTTCAGCCAGCACTTTAATCAAATTCTTTTCAATCCAAATCTGATGAATTCCTCCAATATGTCGGCCTCACGCCTGCTCTGGGGGGAGGGGCTGAGGGGGGTGAGGAGGGTCTTTGTTTGCGAAGAATACGAGGGGTCGCCCGTGGTGGGGCGTCCTGCGAGCCGGCAGATGGCCAATAGGGCGAGGAAGAGCAGACAAAAGTGGACAGCAGACTTTCTCCTTTCAGCACTGAACGTCTGAGCTCCAAGGCACAAAACAGGCACCAGCCTGTGGGGGGAGAGGGGTGAGATAGGTGGGGAGGGGGGGTGAGTGGGAGTCAGAGTCAGTGGCCTATTGCACACAGTTCAACCTTCACTGATGTTTGACTTCAGCTCCAAAAAACTGATTTCATTCATATTTTAGCAGATTTTCATTCATTCAGTGGAGATTGTCAGGAAGACAGAATTGAACTCATGATGGGTCATGCGCTCTCACAATGAAAGTTTTTAGTTTTAAGTAATTCTAATATTACTCGTTGGCAGTCGTCTTCAGTAAGATCTTCAGAAAACACTGGACCAGCAGGCTTCGTATTCACGACTCCACATGAGCAAATATTGAATTGCAAGATCAAAAACAAATGAAATACGTAGTCACATTATACAACATCAATATTTTTGCAACTTTCCAGATTCATTTAACCAACAACATAACATCTGGACAGCTGGATTTCTTGCTAACGGGAATCAATCTTTCCAGGCTCCAAGCCATTCCCTTGTGACCACAACGGGTCGGACCAATCGGCGTCCTACCAGCGAGGAACTACCGGCAGCTACGGAGAAGCGACTGTTTCGGTGTTTGCCAGGCTGTGGTTTATTAAGTTTCCATACAGACACAACAAGAATCACATACCGACATGCTAACTAGCTTTCAAAGCTCCTGAGACTGCGGCTCGTTGTCCTGTTTCATGTGTTCATGTTTCTTCTTCGGTGCTTTCCTACTATGTCGTATGATCGAAGGTTCATCAATCAGCTGCCCAGTAGTTTTTCCAAACAGTTTCAGACGAAGCCTTCCCAGATGGTTCTGTGTGACAACGCATCAGGTCATAGATATATATTAGTTGTATATAATTTCTAGGAGAAGGTTGTCTTTGTTCAGACTGACCTTTACCGAGGTTTAATGCCCCCCCATAAGTAAAAGCTGAATTGTTTACTGCAGTCCAGAGAGACGAGGACAGGTCGCACTAACATCGGCGTTTCCTGCTGATTTGCCGAACTGGTAGATTTGTGATGTGTCTGTTTCCTTTGGTGTATCTGGCAATCGACTTTTTGGGCATCATCTTCCCAAATTTGGAAGTTTTTCCAGATGCTTGAATTTTTTCGACAGATGCTTAGAAACCTGTCACATGGTCACTTATCGCTCTCCCAGTGTCAGAGAGCTGCAACACAAAAAAACTATCACTACGATTAAATGTCCTTGTCTGAGAAATACCAATAATTATTATTGTAGATGCATAATGAATAATGTTGGATTACAGTTTCTTACTTCATGGGCAATTTGTGCTAATGCATAAAAAAGAAGAGACAGCATTCATATACTGATCTGGATGTTGATTACCATGGCAATGGTCAAAGCTCCAAGGTCTCTGCACCGTACCTGAACACCTCCTGTGTGAGACGTGCTCTGCTGCTGCAGAAATTGCCTACATGTGTGTAGCGTTACACTCTGATCAGTATTCAGGTTAGTCGGACAGTGGGAAATCTGCTAGAGCCAAATATTCAGGTCACAGATCTTTGTTTCAAACCCTAGAGAATAAATAAAAGTCTGTAAAGTGACGACCGCAACAATACAAAGGCTGTTATTGTGTTTCTGATGTTGCCTTTCAGAGGGAGGGACACCTTGCTGATGCTTTTCAGTCACACTGGTCACAGGGTGGTTTAGTGATGTCCAGGTTGAAGTCCAGTTGTGACCTTTGACACTACAACATATCTCGATGTCTCTCACTTGACTCTGTGGTCTCTCTGTCTCTCACTTGACTCTGTGGTCTCTCTGTCTGTTCCTTTGTTAACTCTCTCTCTCTCTCTGGTCTTTAACTGACCCTCTCTTTTTTTGTCTTCCTCTCTGTAGCGAAGTTTCTTTCAGTGGTCGTTGTCTGATACTTAATCTTTCTCTCTGCACCAGGACACATAGAGGTTGTTATTTGATGGAGGAAACTCTTTATCGTGACATTCCCTCTGCATCACTCCAGCTGCACCAGAAAAAGCAACAGCTTCGGCCATTCGTTCAAACCCCAGCCTATAATCATGGGAAAAAAAGATCACAGTTTTATTGACTGAGAATCAATAAAAGGTTCCTGCGTTATTTTTTTTTACGGGCTGAGTGTGTGGTTGCTTTTCTCTGCTTACCTGTTCATCTGGCAGTTCCCAGCTCTGCAGAATACTCTGTCATTAAACGACCTGCGTTTACTTTTTCCTGATGTGCAACCTTTTGTGCTCATGCAGACAATGACTCATCCGTCAGAAGCAAAAGAGGACACGGTGCGATGTCGTACCTCTGTGGAGCCTGTGAGGTGCCTGATTCGCCAATAAGCCTAGTAACCCAGAAGTTTTACTTGCCTAAACTCAGCCAAACTTTATCAATAGAAGTGGCAGATCAGAAAACAGAGGTCGTACAGGTGGTTTTGGACGAGGATAACCAGCCACCTGTTTTGCCGTTGAGATGCGAGGACCTGTTGCTGCTCCATCACTTCATAATCAGAGAGAGTTTTTATCCCTCTGATTAAAACTCTTCTTCAGCTCTCCTCGTCTCCAGCTGTCGAGGTTTCCCATCTTGCTTTAATGAAACAGGTCAAAGGTCAGCGATGCTTTTGGGGGGGTCAGCAGTACATTGTGTTGCCTCCTCCCTCCCCTCCCCCTCCTTCCTCCTCAGCTCTGAACTGTGGGACAGGATGGGCGTCGCCGTGCCCGAGCCCTCTGTTAGAGAACATTGAACCTCCAGTCCGCTTGACCTTTGACCTCTCCACGGCACGCTCAGGAAATGAGCACTCGTGTTGAGACAGCCTCAGAGCTCTCGATCACTCTGCAGAAGAACGCAGCTGTAGAGAAATTCAGAATAAACCAGGCAGGAAGAAATACTTTAGGTCATTGAAGGTTATGGAAAGTCCTGGAATTGTACACGAGAACAGGAATCTAGTTTTCTTTAGTCACTGGGCCGGGCATCCTTTTGTTTCTTAACATAAACATCCATACAAGAACTTTTTCTTAAGAACTGATTCTCTGATCACAGAATAAATCTTATTAAGATAAAGATAATAAAGATTATTCATCTGAACAGAAAGTTAATGTCACTTTTTTTTAGTTCTCTGTGCTGCAGACACATTGTTATCAAAATAGCCCAGAGGTTTGATACCCAGACATTCACACATGGATGCGTGGAGTTCAACAGGTTGATCAAGGCACTAAAAGAAGACTGTAGCACTCCAGTCCAGACTGAGGTTAAAGTCAAACCGTCTCATTCTCGTGTGGATTTTGACTCGGACTCGTCTCGGTCTCGTGGATGTTTTGACACAGTCTCTGTCACCGGTCCCAATATTACAGTTTTATCTTGACTAAGTCCATTTAGCTTTTTTCCTTTCCTCACTCAGGTTATAGTCTTCGATAATTCGATTGACAGAGAATTTATCATGATATTTTAGCTCTCGAATGATTGAAATGATCATTTCAAGTCATTTATGAAGCAGACCTCTGGTTTTAGCTTCTCCAGTGTAAAGATTTGTTGCTTTTCTCTGTTTTACATCATTGTAAACCGAATATCTTCAGTCGGAAAAATGATTTGAATACCTCATCTTGAACCTCTGGGAAACAGTGATTGACATCTTGAAAAAATGATCCTCCTGCTGTCTCTGTATCAAACCTAAAACCTGGAATTGGACACAGTCTCTTAAAATAGTCCCTGTCCTATGACCTCAGTCGGCTGCTCTCAGATTCATGTTGGATAAAAAAAAATTTAAAAAAAAGACATGAGAGAGAGAGAGAGAGAGAAAACGAGGAGAAAATCGCTCAGCATTCCAGAAAACCAAAATAAACACAAGACAGAGAGAGGCCTGGTTTAAGAAAAAAAAACCCTCAGCAGAGACGTCATGGAAGAGGCTTTAGGGGGAAGGGGGGGTACACAAAAGGAAAGTCTGTGTGCTGAAGCTCATGAAGCCCCTCCCTCCCTCTGTTCTCCCCCAGCAGATGAGCCGGTGTGAAGAGAGAGGGCAAGCGACATAGACAAACATTGAGAGAGAGAGAGGGAGAGGGAGCAGCTGGAGGCGACAGAGAGAGCTTCAGTGGTAGAGAGAGAGAGAGAGAGAGAGGAGGCAGCAGGACGGAGCATGAAGGAGCTGCTGAGTTTCTGCTTCTGAAGACGAAAACACAAAAAGGTAAAACTCTTCTTTCTCTATGTGCTTACACAGAGCTGAGAAACCCTGACTGTCTTTTTATTTCTCTTATATGGACTTTTGCTCATTTACAGAAACTTATCAATTATACATTTTTATCAATATATGATTTCTTTTTTAGGTTCAGAGATTTTCACTTTCTCCTGTCAGTGTTGTTGTTGTAAACCACTTTGTTTTGGCTTGAAAAAGTGCAGTTAGTTCAGGTCTGCTCCGCTTTTCATTTATAATGCATGTGATGCTGTTTCATTGATTTTACCTCCAGTGTGTTTTAAGAGAACTGTTGCAGGAGGTTCCCAAATTCATTTTGATTTGTTTTTTGCTAATTTCAGATTAAATATACATATACTGTGTGTGGGTCAGTTGTTGGAGCAGCAAGAGAAATGTAGAAGTGGTAGAAGTACTAACAGCAGCAGCAGCAGCAGCAGCAGCAGCAGCAGTAGTAGTAGTAGTAGTAGTAGCAGTACTAGTAGTAGTAGTAGTAGTAGTAGTAGCAGTAATAGTAATAGCTGCCCCAGACTCTTATGTTTATTCAGTTATGTAGTTTTGTTTATTTTATTAATCCCAAGAAAATTAAAAAAAATTAGCATTAAAATTGGAAATTGGCAGTGAGATTGTTTGACAAAACATGTTGTTTCTTGGGAAATGTAGTCAAACTGTTTTCGTGGAGATGGAAGTGTAGACCTGTGAGCTCAGTAGCTGTTGTATTTTCATCCATTGCACGTATAAGACTTTGCGTCGGCTTAAAAGTGAAGTTGCTGAAGTTAAATCCCTTTAGCAGCAGCAGAAAAGTGGTGGAAACATCTGAGAAAAGCTAGTAAGTCGACTTTGAGCTGGATTTGCTGAGTCAAAGTGTAAATGTGTTTGATAACAGGTCTGAAGATACATATGAATATCTCTGAGGATCAGTGGAGAGAAGTGAGTTGAGGTGACCACAGGTTGCAGAATATGTAAAAGAACGAGTGCTTCTCTCTTACACCGACACGGTTGTTTAAACTCTGCACTTCATCATATTCCTACATTTGAGTTTAATCAGATTACCACAAACTGACCGATGCACAGGCTCGTATTCAGTGTAGGAGGGCTGATGGTTTCTGGAGCTCTGGGTAAAATATATGTCATATGTGTCGTGTGTATTGTGCAGTCATTACACCATTGGATGTTTAGTTTAAAATAGACCTGCACAATTAAGCAAAATATAATCGAAATCACAATGTGGCCAAGTGCAATATCCAGATCACAGGAGCTGCAGTTCTTTTGATGGAGGTAAAATGTGTCACAACACTGTTGTGCATCGTCAGCACCATAACCGTTGTGTTGCTGCAGAGACGCCCCCGGCCTACAAATCATATTCTCCAGATGAAAGAACACGTCCGTTTGGTACAAGACCAACAAAAACCACATCATCATCATTTGAACATTTTCAGTGTAAATGAAAAAACAATCATTCACACTGAAATTGTTTGCATATCGTTCAGCTTTAGTTTAAAGCAGCAGCGTCTGTACACAGAGCGGGAGGAACGGGGGTCATTGGGGCTCATCTTTGCCCTGAGGCCCCCTAACAGGTTAATCCAGCCCTGGCAGTAGAAGTGATCATAGTAGTAGTAGTTATGGTGGTAGAATTTTTGTTTGAGTTTCCTGGTGGGTTCTGTCAGGCCTGAAGATGTAGATGATATACAGTATAAACGTGTCTGTTCACAGCACAAACATCAGCAGTTTCCCCACAGAATTATATCACCCTCAGAAGTTGGTCAGACGAGTTGATATTTGCTCTTTGATGTCTGAGTTCATATGAACTGGCAGAGAAACTGCAGTAGTGGTAGTTTTTCCTCCGTCTTTCTCAGGCTCATGAACTCATCCTCCTTGATCCTCCTCCAGGTTGCGATGGGAAACACAGACAGTCACAGCAGCTTTGTCTCTCCTGCCAAGCCCTCCTGCTCGCTCAGGTTCTCCTCCAGGAGGGAGGAGGTGCCGTCAGCTCGCAGCTGGTGGAGGAGCAACAGCCAGGGAGGCTGCAGGAGCCGGGGGAAGAACTACTTGAACCAGCACCCCGCCGGTCCCCCGTACACCTCCTGGCACTATGAACATGCACCCAAAGCAGCCAGAGGAGGCTCCAGGCTGGGTGCTGGGTCTCCTCAGAGGTACAGCAGAGGGGACTGCAGGAGTCAGTTTGGATACTTGGAGAGTGGCGCGGGGAGTAACAGTGTCTGTGGCGAGCGGACGTCTCTGGAGAGTGGCGGCAGCCCCAAAGTGCTGCTCAGCAAAGATGGCAGCATGAGGGTGGAGTTCACCAACAGCAGGGTCATCCCCGTGGAGCCTCAGGGGTTAACTGGTCTACCTACCATCACCACGACAACTGCTGCAGCTCCAGTCCCCGAACCCTCCCTCCGCACCAGTAAGGGCAGCTCGCTCAGCTCCGATGGCTCCTGGTACGACTCACCATGGGGCGGCGGTACAGAGCTGGCCGACAACGTGTTCGTCTGTGGGCAGAGTGTGGACAACAGCAGCGGATACACCACCTACTCCTCCACCCGAACAGAGGGGACCGCCACCAGCAGCAGTGGCTATAACACTGTCTTCTCAGCTCAGGTGGAGGACATCTCACCTGGATTTAACTCCACCCTCCTCTTCCCCGCCACAGAGGCCAACGAGTTCACCTCCACCCCAGGTTACAACACCTGCTCCTCCGGTCGGACGGAGGACAGCGGCATCGGAGACTCTGTGATCCTGCAGCCGGACCTGAGAGACTTCAGCCTGGTCTCCTCCTCCGCTGCATCACTGGACAGCGTTTACACCAGCCACAACACGCTGCCCGCCTTCCCCACAGCACCAGACACCCCCCTGCAGCATCAGCACCGCACCGCCTCCTCCTCCTCGGCGCTGCTGGATGACGTCATCCAGGAGGAGGATATTGCAGGTGGAGGTGTTGAGCAGCGTTTCTCCTCCCTCACGCTGCCCTGCCGCAGGGCCGAGCTCGCCAGCAACGTCCCCGCCGCCGGGAGCAACCGCAAAGACTTCCTGAAGAGCCGAATCAGACGACTGAGCGACTGGACAGGAAGTCTGAGCAGGAAGAAGAGGAGGATCCAGGTAAGAAACAACAGCAGCAGCATTTCAGAAACTCAAATCAGCATGTAGGTAGTTGTTATATGAATATGGAAGATTTAAAATGTCAAGATGAAAACAATACAAACAAAGCAACAGTGAGATACTTCCTGTCTCATTGTGATGTATTTGTTAGTGTCATAATTAAAAATTGACAATTATTTCGTTTTTGACTTTAATTATTTGTCTTTTTTGACATGTTTTTCATTTAGTCATGAACTAGTACATTTATAAAATAAAAAGGACATACACGTGACAATGTGCATTTAATTCACTTCAGTTGTTCATTTTTTTAAATTTGTTTTCATTTGGCAGTTTAAATCTTCCATATCGATAAAGCTACCATAACTAAACCTTGTAGCAGTATCAGTAGCTATTAGTTAGTGGCAATTTATTTTTTCTCTTTCAAATTTTCTTAAATATCTTAATATCTCAAATATCTCCTCCTTTGGAAAGTTTCTTTGTTTGTTTGTTTGTTTACTTATTTATTCATTTATTCATTTAACTCAATTCCTTTTGGAAAGCTTTTTTATCGCTTTACTATTTTCCATTTCAGGAATATAAATTTCACTTTCCATTTTCACTTTTCATATCATTTCACCATGTCACCATTTGTCCAATATCAGATACATGTTTTCTGTTTAATTTTCTCATTTTAACATTTAATTAGTATTACAATATAATCATTTTTATAAGATAATTATATATTATAATATAATATAATTAATATAAAAATTATTATAATATAATTTTTGATTTTGGGTAGAATCATCCCCTACAGATGATGTTGTACTAGTACTACTATTACTAATAGTAGTATTATATGTTTAATGTTAATGACTTAACTGTAGTAGCTGTTGCCATGAAGACAGCTTAAATAGACTAAACATTGACTATTTAACATTGTATATCATTTTGTAGGTGTAATGTACAGTGGCTGGACAACGTTGTAAAATCCATGAAAGCTACTGTACTTGTGGTATTTGTGGTGTTCAGTTTCCACAATTCAAAGCAGCTGATCCCAGCGATCACATTCATGTTTTCCATAACACACATCAGTAATCTGATGGCCTGGTTTCACTGTATGTGAGCTTTGGCTCAGCTAAACGCCGCTTCCTGTTTATATTCAGTAGGATGAGGTCACATCCTGTCTGCACTGAATTCGAAAAAGGACCTGAGCTCAGATACTGAAGCTTGATGACATTTTATATCCTTGTTTACTGCAGTCAGATAATCTGTTTCCATGGTGATAAATATTCTCACCAAGTTTAGAAAGACATTGGTGATAAAATGTTGTGTTGAATCTTTCATCATACAACTGTTTTTACAGCTGAGTAACAACTAAACTCAGACTGCAACTAAGAAACATTTCATTTTTCTTTATTTTGTTTACAAAATGTCATAAAACTCCCACAGATCAGCTGGAGGCCTTTAAATATCCAACCAGCATCATGTATTATATTTACGTTAAAAAATTACTAAAACAATTATTCGGCTGTTAAAATAGTTGCAGATGAAGTTTCTGTTGATCGACCAATCATTGCAGCTCTATGGTGGCGTGGTGCTTTAACGTCTTACCTGGATTCTTCTAATTAACAAGGCGACATGCAGCATGTTCACACCCAATTATCTGTAATGAAGTGGAAATCTGCTCCCTGTAAAACCAACTCATAAACACTTTTCATTCCTTAAAAGCAAATTTACCAAACGACCACAGCAAATAAATACCAACTATAACCAGCTGCATAAATCTGAGTTTGGTGTGAAAGGAGAATAAAGTCATGTGTGACTGTTATGGAATTCAAACAATAAAGTTTATAGTTGCTATGGTGATCTTGAACTTTATTTTTACTCTGTTACTTTCAGTTTTGGTGATAAAACAAACACCAGATTAAAGTTGCCGCCTGATTTCTCCTCAGGAGCCTTATGGCAGTGACACCAGTGATGTTTTCATCAACGGACTGAACTCTGGGCTGGTCGGGTGCAGCACACCGTGGTCCTCCAACCCGCTCCACAGTCTGAACCAGAACCAGTTCCTTCCGGTCCACCGTGGCTCCTCCTCCAGAAGCCTGAACCAGTGCAGCGACACCCAGCGGCAGAACATCTACGAAAACTTCATGCAGGAGCTGGAGACGGGCTGCAGCAGCGCCGCCGACCGGACTGAGCCATCAGAGGAGGATGGAGAGGAGGAGGAGGGGGAGGAAGAAGATGAGGAGGGAGAGGAGGAGATGGATGGGGAGGTGGAGTTGGGAGGAGGGGAGCAGCTGGATGTCCTGTTTGAGAAGGAGCAGGGTGTGGTGCGACGGGCCGGATGGCTCTCCTTCAAAGCCCTAATCACCGTCAACAAGGACGGGAAGCTGGAGCTGGTCGCCCGCCGCAAGTGGAAACATTACTGGGTCACACTGAAAGGTACAACCCCTCCTCCCCCTGCCTAGATGACAAGAAAATAAAATGAATTCATTATTTAGTCTGATATTAAGACTTTTCTTAAAACGAGAGAAAAGTTCTTCCATTTGACACCAGGACCAGAATCCTCCACATATTGCTGTTATTGATTGATTGGGCAGATGGTTTTATGCAAAGTGCAACTCAGTAGCAACAAGAGCTTGATGTCTTCAAAATGTAAAGTAAACATGTGCAAGTTTCTGCAGAGAGCCTCAGTCCAGGAGGCAGACTTAGCCAAGCTAAGAGTTTCACCCCACTTCCTGTCTCTGTGCTAAGCTAGGCTAAACACCAGAACAGCCAGTCTGCAGCAGACTTAACTTTCTGTAACATGTCTGGTTCAGTGTTGGGGGAAATTCACGTCCTAGTAAAGCTCATTCTGAATAATCTTAAACGAAAAAAGTGATAAACTACAACCAAGGCCGTGGAGTAAATAATAAAAAAATAAATGTTGCCTGGGAAACAGCTGATGACTCTCTCCCGCTCAGGTTGCTCTCTGCTGTTTTATGAGACGTACGGGAGGAGCGGCGGTGCTGAGCAGGAGCTCTCTCCTCGTTACGCCCTGCTGGCCGACGACAGCATCGTCCAGGCCGTCCCCGAACATCCCAAGAAGGAGCACGTCTTCTGTCTGAGCAACTCGTACGGAGACGTCTACCTGTTCCAGGTGAGAGAGATGCTCACAATATTCTCTATTCTCTCTCTTTTTTTTTTTTTTATTTGAAGCTTTTTTTTTCACACTGAATTGCAAATTGAGCAGGAATCAAAGTGTATTGGTGCATTTAAGGAAGACTATCAGTCGCCAGGTGTTCGTACCGTCCTTGAACGCACCACCGAGAGGAGTTTAAAGACCACTCCCTGAGATCTGAAATCACCTACAGATGATTCCCAGGCAGCCAGAATGAAACCTGAATCTCATGTCTGTAAGTGACTCTGGTACTGTGACAAAGCTGCAGTGGTTTCTGGGACACCTTCCCACCCCCACCCCCCTCCTCTGTCATTTTAGTCCCAGAACAGTGTGAATGAATGGGACGTAGTGTTGTGGAGGTTTGTGGTTTTTTTCTCTCCAGCGCAGAAACCATCAGCGTCACCACAAACATGCACAACAGCCCGGGTCGCATTTTCTCTGCATCTGTTTTACTTGGTAGTGACTGTGCTGCTGTGAGCATTTCTTCCCTCCGCTGCCTCCTCTCCTCCACCTTCAGTGAGGGAGCTGCTCGGAGGAGAAAACTGAAGCACAGCAGAGTCTGTGCACATTGAGTTTGTTCAGTTAGAAGCAGGGATCTCGGTTTTAGAGTCTTGACTTACTGCCTTAGTTTTCGACCATTCAACCAATCAAAAAACTAGAATTACTGCCTGGTGGTTGTCTGCCTCCTCCACTCAGACTAGTTTCAGGTTACATCTCTGTTTATCCAGAGTCATGTACAATATGATTTGTGAGAAATTGTGTCATAATTGCTGCGTGAAGTCTTGAGTTATGGCTAAAAAGTGCTTTCTGAGGTCACCATGACCTTGGCCTTTGACGTTTGACCACCAATTCTAATCAGTTCATCCATGAGTCCAAGTGGATATTTTGTGAGGTCACCGTAACCTTGACCTTTGAACTTTGACCTTTAGCCACCAAAATCTAATCAGTTTGTCCTTGAGTGTAGATGAGCGTTTCTACCAAATTCGAAGAAATTCCCTCAAGGTGTTAAAGAGATATTGTGTTCACAAGGCCAAAACTGTGTTATGTGAAGTCACCACGCCCGTGACCTTTGACCCCAAAAAATCCCAAGTGAATGTTTGTGCCAAATTTCAAGAGGTTCTGTTAAAGCGCCTCTGAGGCGGACAGCCAGAAAACAATACGCCTCCGGCTCTGACTGTCGCCAGTGCAGAGGAATAAAAACATGGCTGTCACCTGAAGACATTTCGGAACCCGTAAAGTTGGAGGAGCACGCAGCAGTTGGTAAACTCATAGTTCCGCTGCTTACAATTCTATTTAATTCAGTAAACTTTATTTTGTCTCCAGGGGGCGTAAAGAGTAGACTTTAACAACAAAGAACACACAACCAGTGCAACACAAACCGTACACAGTAAGAAACAATGAAAATTACATGACGAAACAGCATCAGTGCAAAGAGAAAACAATCATCAACAGTGCAAAACAAAACCTGTAATATTATAATGAGAATAACATGGGAGAATACTGCTATAATAATAACTGCTGCTAAATCTGTAATATCTCATTTTCACATTGCAGTTTTACAGTTTGTAAATCAGCTGTGAAGCTGCTGGGAGGTGGAAGATTTCTCTCTTTGGAGCCAGGCTAACAGTTAGCCTAAGCTAGGCTAAACACCCCTGGATCTGTATCTGTACTGGATGCACAGGGATGAAGCCGATATCTATTTTCTAACTAACTCCTGTTATTCCTAGGAGTTAAATGAAAATTAAATAACATTTAGCTTCTAAGACTACAATAAATGAAACCATAGGAAAAACTCATTCAAAATAGATGAATATATTGATCTGCAGCAAACAGCAGCACTTGAGAGGGTCAGAGGTCACAGTGTGTCCTCGCTGGCAGCAGCAAGGGAAATGTTAACCTCTTTGATCTTCTTCCTCTCGCTTTTTACGAGCTCGGAAAACACTTCTCTATTCCAAGAGTAACTCTCACTGCTCTCAGCTGTGGAGTGTGTTTGCAGACACACAAATCACATGGCAGCCCATCTCCATCACGTCTCCATGGATCCCTGAAGGGTCACTGAGGAGGAGGAAGGGGAGAAGGAGGAGGAGGGGTGAATAGTACTGAGGTGTCGAGGAGCTTTTGTCAGGAGCTGAAAAGGGGGCTGAGGGTGGAGGAGGGTGAAAGCCCTCTAATGGGAGTCACGACACCTGGGCTAATTACTGCAACAAATGTTCCTCTTTACGACAATGACCCCGACAGCGAGCTGCTTAATCCTCCTCACACGTTTCCCTCCTGAACACCAGAAACACCTGTTAGTGTCATGAGATAAAAAGCTGCTGTTTCAGTCACCAGGAACCTCTGAAGCAGCATCCAGACCATCAGGGGACGACTGAAGACTCTTGTGTTTACGACTCCGTTGTGTTTCGCTTTTAAAGGAAATGTTCCTTTTTTCCATCAATAAATTCTCATTAACGTCAGATAGGGAGTAAAATTTATGACCTTGTTTTTATTGGTGGAACATATCAGCATGTCTGTTTGAAGGGATGAATCCCTGCTCTGTTGGGCTTTATGTTTAATGAGAAGCTTCAGAACAAAAGGTTGAGCTATGGATGCTAAATTAAGTAAATAACTTTTCTTATTTTAAAATGGTTTAAAGCAACCACCAATAGTTTTTTTTATTAACACATGAACAAATTATCAAATTTGTCTCTGGTACTGACGATTCTCACCGACTCTGAAGCTCTACGGAGCTTTTTACCCTCTTTTACTTCCTGGTTTTGTTTTTTGGCCGCAGCAACAGCAGCTATTTTTAGAGAAACAGCTGCAAAAAAAGAAAAAAAACACTGTCCACTACCTGTTCAGCAGCAAACAGCAGGCAGACACAATCAGACAGCAATTCGTGAACAGAGTGGAGCATTTAGCAGCTAAAGACACAGATATTTCGCTCAGGAGGTGGTGGAGACCAAACACGGAGCTAAATGAGAAGGAACACCAGACACAAACGCCTCTGAAGATGGATGATCATGTTGTTCAGTAACTGCTGGATGTACAGACAAGCCGCTGGGTGATCACATGTTGGATGCAAATACTTTACAATATGTCAATTTTGTGTTTACAGCTTCTTTGCTTCTGCAGCCTCCAAATGGCCAAAAAATTTAATCACAGCTTTTAAAATAAAGCAGTGAATGTGTCCTTTCAAGTTTTGATCAGTGATCAAGTGCTTTGAATCTACCAGGGCTGTAGATATGAGACTTTAAGACTTTAAGTCACAAGAACAAAACTCGAAATCAAAAACATTTAAGGCTCAAGTTCTGACTTGGCAACATCCAGGAACAGTAAAAAGTAAATATGGCAGCGTACTTCCTTGGACACAGTTTGGACATTTATTGTTTAGGTCTGCAGACTTTAAGAACTTGGTCTCCACTATATTTAAAAAAATCATTTTAATGACCAGCATTCACTGACCTGAAAGTGCAAGTGAGGTGCAGTTTGCCAGTGAAGTCTTCTGATTTGACTTGAGATTTGCTGGAACCAGATCTCAAAAAACCAAATCTGAAATTTACATCTGGTCTCGTTTGGACAGTTTTGAAGCCCTTTCTCTGTTTCAGCCTCGCTCTCTTTTACCTAATGCAGCTTCGATAAAGTGAATAAACCAGCTTTTATTTTTTCTTTTTGCCTCCCCCCAGGCCACCAACCAGACCGACCTGGAGAACTGGGTGACAGCGATCCACTCGGCGAGCGCCTCCCTGCTGGCCAAGCGCCAGGGGAAGGAGGACACGCTGCGTCTCCTGCGCTGCCAGAGCCGCTCGCTGCTGCACAAGATCGACATGGACGGGAAGATGAAGAAGATGGCCGAGCTGCAGCTGTCCGTCATCAAGGAGCAGAAGAACAGGAAGGCGGTGGAGAGCCAGGTCAGTGTTTACTGGGATCAAGGCAGAACCATTCAGGGATGCAGTTAAGTCAAATTGGCACATTAAAGTCGTTAGTGAGCAAGGCACTAACACTGCAGGGATCAGAGGTTTCATCAGACTTTGATTAAAGTCATTTATAAGCTGAAACTTTCCAATCATTCTCTGGTTGCAGCTTCTCAGATCTGACTATTTTCTTCTTTTTTTCTGTGTTAAACTGATTAGTTTTAGATTTTGGACAAAGCAAGACATTTGAAGATGCCACCTTGGCACTTATGTTTCTCATTTTTTATAGTTTTCTGACATTGTTTATATTAAATAATGGACTTATTAATGAAAAAATGACCTTGTCATGTGCACTTCCTCTGCCTGATGCACTTAAATGTTTCTTCTGAGTGTGTGAAGGGGATAAATGAAACGTCTAAATCCCAGTTAATAATGAAAAATGTTGAACCTCTTCTGTCTCAGTGCGTTTAGTACAAAAATAAGTCATTTAGTCTCAAATTCAGACTTGAAGCTGAAATTTTTTGTAATAATAAGACAAACATTGGAGATAATTCACTTGTTAATTCTTCCGTTTGCTTGTTTTAGGACACCGACTTGAAGTGAGTGTTGTAATACACACATTACATGTAGGTGCACGATCCAACTGGGATAGAAACATTACCTACTTCGATAATTTTGGGGTTTGGAGTCAGTGAGCAGGCGTTAACTCTTCTACTCTAATAATGTGGCAGAAGAAAAGGGATCACTGTGTTCACATCATGAAAATCAAGACAAATCTTAGAGCGTGATGATTTGATTTGGTGACTAGTGACATAATATCACACAGTAGTTTCAGTAATGGACAGGAAGACTTGATTTCACGCAGCGTCACACCTGAGTACAGATTCTGTTGTTCATTATTCTTGTTAGAATAAACTAAACAGGCCCTTTTCAAATGGAATCCATTCTGTTCCAGAGACATTCTCCTGTGTCTGAATGGGTTTTTCCGAAGCAGAGACACAGTCACAGATAGAGAGCACCGTGGAGACTCTGAGCTCAGGTAAAAGTGTTAACAGAGTGTGTGCTAGCAGCAGCAGCAGTGATGGATCTTGCAAAGCTGTTCCTGTCCTGCTGGCAGCGTTGGCGGCTCGGAGAGCCAGAGGAAACTCTCTGTGTGTAATGGTAGACGTCATTATACAACAAACAGCCTTGAGGATGTTCTGGCAGCTGCCGAGCAGAGAAACGTCCCAGCTCGGTCTCACGTGGAGGCGAGTTTAATATCTCTTCCAGATGTTCGGGGCTGTTACCGGCAGCCTGAAACAACAAGCGGCTTCCCGCTAACGATAGAGCTAGACGAGGCTGTTGAGAATGACGTCATGAGCCAAACAGCATAGTGTCAAATCAGCACAAACCAACAGCACAAACACCAACCAAGGTGAGACGAAACACAACTCTACCAGCCAGCTGACAACTGCAGACCAGCAGGTTTCTAACTAGTTGGGTGTGAGCTGTTGTGTTTGTTCTAAGCTGAGCAGAGGCTCTTGAATCGCACAGAGATAACATGCAGATTAAAGCCTGACAGTAAATGTGAAGAGGAGAGAAACTCCAGATGGGACGGATCATTTAGCAACTGCTTAGTCTCCTTCTCTGAACTGTGAAACTGATCCCAGCGCTGCCGTTTGAACTCCGACTGTAGATTAGAGACTAATCTTACTGCTCGACATTCAATTACACATTTACTCTAGGGGGGGGGGGGGGGGCCTGAGTGGATATGGGGTGGTAAATTATAAAATCCTGTTTGTTCCCTGAGCAGTGAGAGGTTTCACCAGCAATAACAGCTCTGAGGTCTTCTGTTGTTTTTTTTTTTTGTTTTTTAATAAGGATGTCCAATTATTCTCATCTCAAGTTTCAGTGTGTGAACTTGCAGTGGCGTGGGAAGGGGGTGGGGGGTGGTGGGGGGGGGTTGGGCAGGATGGAGGGAGGAGTTGGAGGACATTTCACCGGTCGTCTGTGATGATGTTAGATTAAACTGATCGGTGATAATCACACACTGAAGGACAAAATAACCACAAACTTCCTCACAACAAAGATGCAACAGTTAGAGGAGCAGTGAGAGCGAAAGAGATGGAGAGAATACATGTGACCATCACATGTATTATCACTGTATACCTACTGTATATAACATATGGCCATATGATAACACATGGTTGTAAAACAGCAGATGGTGTACAACCAAAAGTCACTCTCCAGCCTCCAGCTAGTTCAGAGCAGCTCGGCTTCTCACTGGTTTTAATGGACGACACCACATCACCATGATCCTCGCTTCCTTCATCGCTTTGTTTTAGAATTGATTTTAAGATTTTACTGATCACGTTTAAAGCCCCAAGTTACATCACAGAGATATTAACCCCATACAAGCCAGGACGCAGCCTGAGATCCTCGGGCAGGCTCCTTCTAGCCGTTCAAAAGTCGAGGATTAAATCTAAAGGTGACCGCGCTTTTTCCATCAGGGCCCCTCGACTCTGGAACAGCCTGCCCGAGGAGATGAGGCAGAGTCAGGAACTTCTTTTAAATCACTTATTAAAACTCAGTTTTATGGACTTGCTTTAACGATGTCGTCTTTTTATCGTCTCCATATCGCGCTTTAATTGCTTTTACTGTGTTTGCCTGTTAAATAAGAAAGTTGTTATAATAATTACTATTATTATTACATGCCAGCCACAAGCCGCTTCATTCAGAATCAACAAGGTCAATGTATGCATTGAAATGAGGAAGTGAATACTCGAATGGATGAAATAAGTACTGGTTTTCTGCCTGGCGGGAAAGAGAAAAATAAATAAATAAATAAACAAATACCATCTATTAATAACATCTTATTTATTTATTTTCTATATATATATATATATGTATATATATATATACTAGCAAAAAACAAAAAACAAAAAAACACATATATATATATATATATGTGTGTGTGTGTTTTTTTGTTTTTTGTTTTTTGCTTTTCTCTGTTTCTATCTCCCTCTCAACAAATCAAAATATACATAAGTCTGTAGCGATAATAAAAAGCTCTCAGTTGATCTCTGGATGCCATCATGTTACGTTTTGTTATGTCTTGTCTTGTTACGTTGTGTTATCTCATCTTATGTTATGTCTTGTTATGTTATCACTTCCTTTGTTTTTTTATTGTGCGTCACCGACAGCAAAACTCTGGGGTTGATGAGTGACTGGCTTTTGTTTGAGAGTCAGAGACTTTTAGCTGCTCCATTCCACCGTCTGAAGAAATCAAATATCAAATACTAACCACTGGTAACTATGTTTTTGCTGCTTTATTGATGTATTTAATGACCATATACAATATTTCTATATGTGACCCTGTTCAGATTAAGCAGTGGGAGCAGAACCTGGAGAAACTGAACCTGGATCTGTTCAGACTGAGGTGCTACCTGGCCAGTCTGCAGGGCAGCGAGCTCCCGAACCCCAAGAGCCTCCTCGCCGTCGCCAGCCGGCCCTCCAAGAGCATGCTGGGCCGCCTGGGAGTCTTCTCTGTGTCTTCGTTCCACGCCCTGGTAAGAAATGTGGCCAGAAAAGATCAGACGGGATTATCAGCAGAGAGAGGAGATCAGGTTTTGTTTTTAAACTGTGGACGTCTCGCTGCTCAGGTGTGCAGCAGAGATGAGGTGACGCTGAGGCGGCGTTGTCGGTCTCTGTCAGGGGGACACAGCAGGAGGAGGGGGCTGCCGTCCTCTCTGAAGGCTCTGGACGGGCTGAACAGACGCAGCAGGGACTCGACATCCCAGGTAATACACCACACCGCCGGCCTTTTGGTCAGTTTATAGGGTCATTTCTGTTCGATCATTCACCACATCCTGACAGGAGAGATTTATTTTATTGAAACCATGATATGTCCTGAAACAGACTCATTCCAAACAGTGGGAATCAGTGCTTTTGTTTCAAGGAATCCTTTTATGGAGCTTCTTCCTGTTTTCCTTCTTCGTCCTCTAGATGTAAAGTCAAGTTAAATTTGTTTAGGAGCAGGTGTTGACCCAAGTGTTTTACAGAGAAATTTAAAATCCAATGAAATAATTCAAACAGAAATGATTTATACGTTGCAAGATGGTCAAGATGGAACAGGTATACACTAGACTGACATCTGTTGCTGGTGGTTTGCATCTGTACAGTTGTAGCTTAAAATACCATTTGCCTTCCTTATACTGTTTCTGTACACTGTACGTTTTTGTACAACAATGAAAAATAATTAACGAAAATAAAAATGACAACCATTTCATAAAATTATTTTTTTTTAAATGTAATCGCTGTCCCGTCCTGTCCTGTACTGCGTTCAGCATCAGTAGATGTTTGCTGGCAGCTGCACACAGAGATGCCTCCAGTCCACATCAGTTACTGCAGCGCAGCAACTCAGACAAGTGTTGCACCAATCCACACAGAAAGACGAGCATTGAGTTCCAAATAGAGAAAATGATACTCATTCATACTGGGATTCCTGAAAAACCACGTAAAAGCTTGGTTCATCTCATTGTGAAATCTTTACATCCAACGACTCCTCCCCAGTCCTCCTTAAAAATGGTTTCTGCTTTGACTTTCCACTGTTGACTTCAGCTTCAGTACAACGCAGTTTGACACAGTTAAAGACTTTGTGTTCTTGTGGATCTAAAAGTTGAGTATGAAAGCTCAATCTTGCAGTTTGATAAAAGGATCTTCGGCTTAGGTCCAAGTGTGTAGCTTCCTCTGGAGCTTTTATCCACTCTACAACTGAAATATCTCATTTCATTAACTTTGAAAGGTCTTTCGGGTCTTCTCACTGAGCTAGGCTGAATCGCTCTGGAAAGTTAAACCGTCCCTACACCTGATTGGTTGAACACAGAGTTTGCTGGGCTGTCGTTGGTTTTAGCTTCTAGTTTTGAAACTGGAAAAACGACAGAAACTAGAAACTATCTGAAAATAAAAGCATTTGGAGACACTCTGCAGAACCATGTGTCTCTCTGGCTCGTTTCCAGATTAAACTCTCACAGACAAAAACCTGATCTCACATGTTATATTCTGTCTTTATGAGGCTGGTTTTCGGGCCCCTCCTCATTTGTAAACCCTGCTGGAACTCAGTGCGTCGTCCAGCTGAAGTTCCCATCATCCTCGGTTCCTGGAGGCCCCCCTCTTGATAAACGGCGAGCTATTTTCAGACTCTGAGAGTCTGGGATTTAGAGTCCAGAGGAGGATAAATCTGTCAGCCCCTCTCTGTGCAGCTGCAGGTTTATGTTGGCTCAGGGTTTTGACAGTTGGACGCTGCACTAGCGCTACGACACGTGTTCTCTGTTGACTCTGAGTCTTTCACAGTGTAAACAGTGTAAGTACACTTTTATAGACCTGACGGTGGAGCTGAAGGGTTTAACCTGCTCCCTCCTGCCCTCGTGGAAGGCATTTAACCTTTAGCTCTACTGAGCATCTCATCTGTGTGAATGATTTGGTCTACTGTCATGGGACATCCCTGCACCAGCTGCCACAGGATGCTGAAGTTTTTCTCCAACATAGACTGTATATAAAGATGGACGTAGCCTCTGTAGCATCACCCACAGGTTTCTGAAGAGCGGTTTTGAGGCTCAGAGTGAGGCGCTTCACCATCGCCATCTTGGCAGTTCCTTACTCTGCCTACCTCCAGGTTAATCAGAAAATAGGCAAAGAGGTGGGATGTGCGGAGCCGAGACTTCTAGCTAGCATACACTCACCTACCTGTCACTCAGTGTGTCTCGCCCTCAATTCTACATAACTTTAAGCCTTAATAAAATGTAAACAGGTGAGTTATATAAACAGGTGTCATGAAGGAGGAAATTAGCTCTAGAGACCAAAACAGTGTTTGTACCAGGCTGTAAACATTTATTTCTGCTGTAAAGTTGGACATTTTAACATGGGAGTCTATGGGGACTGACTCACTGTTGGAGCCGGACTCTAGTGGTCATTAGAGGAACTGCAGCTTTCAGCATTTAGTGTGTTGGCTTGATTTTTCAGCCCCAGAGGTTGATGTTTGGTCTGTGATTTGGCTGAAAAGCGACAGTCTTAACGTGCTCTGAACTTAACGTCCAATCAACTGGTTTGTCGCAGGTTACAGAAAACTGACCAATCGGAGAGCTTGTAATGTTTGAAGTATTTGATAATGTAACATGAGAGTATGTGAGACTTTAGCAGCTGTGTTTTTAGAGAAAATCTCAATTTTTGCACAAACTTTTTTACACTTTCGTCTGTCATCCCTTTTACTTATAGAAACCTTCATTATATCAGTTTATTTTCCTGGATTTTAGGGTCATTTTAAGGAAACTGATACAATTTTATTAAGTGATCTGACTCAGTAAAAGCTGCAATAAAAGCCTCTTTGCCTGTTTTATCCACATCACTCAAATGTTTCTCATGTGTAATAACTTCAGAAAACACCAACCGTCTTTCCATTTTTAACAAAAATACACTTTCTGGCCAAAGTTATGTAAACACAGGAGACCACTACAAGCAAAGTATGGGTCACATGTCTGACTGGGGTTAGCATCACTGCTAACGAGCTAATCTGGCCAGTACTGCCTGTGCAGTATATTATCTGTGTTATCGCACAGACCTGTTGAGTTTTCATTTAAAGAAAATACAGTGGACACATTTCAGCAGGAACTGGTTACTGGAAATTACATTTGTGGTGTGATAATAACAGTAGTATTGAGCTGCCCTCTTCATTATCATGTTTCTGCAGACACTGTGGACAGAGCTGGTTGATCTTATAAAACTGTCATACAGAAATTGAAAATGGACTTTGAAATGTGATTTTTCAGAATCTGATTAAATGATGTGTGCAGGAATAATCATGATGGATATAATAACATATATATTACATATTTTGGAGGGAGGTTAGCTGCCTTTGGTTTCTTTAGTTTCTCTCTTGAAAGTCTTTTTTACATATGAAAATTTTCAGCATTTTTCAAATCACAAATTGTTAAAAGATGTGAAAGAATAAAGAAATAGTTTGGTCTTGACGTCTTAGTTGCAATGAAGAGAAATCTTAATATACTGAGATCAAAGATCTCTGCCGTGGGTAAAAAAAATAGAAAATATAGTTTCCTCTGTGTCCTGCTGAGATCAAACTGATTTCCACTGCCCACCTCACAGGACGAGTCAGATCTCTAAACTGGATCCTGTTCAGGGTTTTGAGGATCTGTTCTCAGATCAGATCGGATGGTTCTGGCAGAGGTTTCTGGGCAGTCCTGACCCACAGAGACAGTCTGATCTGTCTCATCACTGAAGGACATGTGGAGTTAATTGTAGCGTCGTCTCTGCAGGAGAGTTACCGGCCACAGTCCTGCCTCCTCCTCACTGGTTGTTACTGTAAAAAGTTTCGTTTCCTCCACAAAAAACAAATACCAGAAGGAGCTTTTGATCTCACGTGTCCCTTCTGGATTGAATGTCAGTGTGAATGTACAGTTTAGGTAGTTCAGCTGGAGTCTTTATCTGACTCATAGTACAACAATTCATCCATTTACATCCATTTTTAGCCACTTTTCATGCTTTCTGTTGGATTTGTTTTAATGGTATTGACTGCAGCAGTGTGTTGAGGACGTGTTGTAGTGTGGTTGATGATGATGATGTGTTTACTGTCAGTCGGTGGTCCTCAGACTCCAGACTGACTGCAGCTTCTCCGCTCTGGTTTCTGCTCCCCTTTCACAAACCTGTAATTTCAGCACAGCTCAGCCCCTTATTTTTTCCCATGACTCCTCTGGGCTAATTTTGGTTTTGATCCGGAACAGAGTTTAGAACCAAAGTCTTTTTTTTTTCCTCGACAGATTGTTTTTAATTAAGTTTAAATATAGACTGTTGGGGGTATTTTTAGTTAAATCCTGAGTCATGACTTCTCTGTGTGTGTTGTAGGTTTTCAAGAGTCAAGTCGCCACACCGTCTCTTCACCACACCGCCGTCTGCAGCTCTGAGGTACGGTCTATACTTTCTAGTTTATTTTATTCGACTCTGCATGCCAGATGGGTGGAGTTAACACATTTTTGTGTCTATAAACTCTAACTGTGACTTGAAATACAGAAGATTCAAAATGCCTGCAGTGATGTAGAGGTGTACTCCGGGGCACTGTGACATCTGTATAGAGCTGAACTGGTCGATTGATTAATTGATTGGTGAGTTGACAAAAAATGAATTGGCAACAATCTTGACAACGGATTGATCATTTAAGTAATTATTATACATGCATTGCATTATAACAAATAATGCATAAACTGCAGCTGTGACCCAGTGCAGCTTTTGTGAGGAAAAACTTGTCACACCTGCATCTGTAAATCAGCTGTACGAGCCCTGAACGCCTCACAGCATCACAGTAAAGTTTAGACACATGCAGCGCTACGGATGACCACGCTTCACCTGGCGGCCACATGACTTGCACGTCAGGGTTGCAGCTCGCTGCAGAAGGTGGTGATGTGTAACGTGGTTCAGCCCAGAGTGCTGCAGCCACCTGTCGCTCCTTCACTCCCCGAGGAAGAGAAAAGAGAGGAGGACAAAGAGAGGAGGAGAGATGTCTTTATTCAGAACAGTTTGTTTAGATGGACAGCTGTTTCAGAGCAGCCTGCTGATCTGTAGACACAGAGGAGGAGGAGGGGTGAGGAGGAGGAGGGAGTGTTTAAGGATTAAAAAGGTCCGAGAGCCTTTTATTCTCCCAGAATTCCTTTGTCCCTGAATGTTAATCCTTCTTTAGCAGCAGAAAATGACTCCCCCACCTCTTCCACACCTCCTCTCCTCTCCACATGACCTCTCCTCCTGCTGTCTCATGACCTCCACCTCCTTTCTTCTTCTGCTCCTCTTCTTCTCTTTTAAGCTCCCTCTTTCCTTCCTTCCTTCCTTGTCTTTTTCTCAACATGACGCCTCCTCGTCTGTCCCCTCTGTGTCCTGCTGCTGCTTCGTCTGTAATCGACTTTCATTTACATTTTTTTGTGTTTTAATACTTCAGTGGGGTTTTTTATGATCGCAAAATATAAAACTGTTATTAAATTATTTATTTCCTGTTATTTGTGCAAATTTATTCATAAATTAAGACTAAAAACTAGTTTGTAAAAAGTTTTTCATTTTTATGTTAATGCTTGTCTTGAAAAAAATCACGTTGGCTTTGACTTTCAGATGAATTCAGTGAAATAAAAATCTAAAAACCCGTGTTTCCTCCTGCAGAGACTGGACTGTGTGTCCAAACAGAGGGAGCTGGCGCCCTCCGCAGGACGACCTGCAGCTGTACAGGTGTGTTCACTGACTCATTTACCTCTAAACGACCAGCCTGATTGTTGATATTAGTGACAGTAATTATGATCGACTAATGATGATTTGAAAATGAAAACATTTATTTATCACAGTTATTATTAGAGTTATTGTTAAATTCAACTATAATTTCTACACCAGGAGCTGTAACAGAAAATATTAAATATTGATAAAGATTCAATTTTCAAACAAAAAATGCCATCAGTGGTTCCAGCCTTAAATATGAGAATTTGCTTCTTGTTATCAGATATGACGGTAAATGACATTTTCTTTTGAAAAGTGTGTTTGTAGACAGAAAACAACAGAAGATCTGTGATATTTTACACCTTTATAAAATTTAGTTTTTACAGTGTTTTTCTTTTTTACTGTTCTTTTCTTTCTTTTTTATTTGGTGTGTTAAGGTTTTGTGTGTGTGTGTGGTTTTGTTTGTGGTTAGTTGTCGATTTGTTGTTTTGACCACTTGTTTGCATGGAGCCACATGTTCCTGTTGTTTATTAACTGGTTTTATTATAGTGGATATAAATATACATATTTCGAACAGTAAAAACTTATCAGCAGATACTTTTTGTTTAGTTTTTACATGAACAACTTTACTTGAGTTTAGGCTTTTTATTTATTAATTTTCAGACTGAATGTTTTCTCATATAATTTACATACATCACATTTAAATGAATAAATTCAGCCGTCAGTGATGAACTGATAAACACTCGTCTGTTGTCCAGGTGTGTGACGAGCTGCAGGTTTCGGTCCTCGGTCTTTTCTCTCTTCACATCTGTCGACCCGACGCTGCAAAAGACTTTGGTGAGAGAAAACCTCCAGACATCACCACAAAAAATTATCTTCACTTTCTCCAAAATCCTAAAAAAAAAATCATCCAGACTGACCCTGTTTCCCTGTGACCCTGAAGGTTTTGCGGTGACGGGTCATGTGGACGGAGCCGGGAAAAGTCACATCTACGTCAGCGAGGTTGACCCACTGGGACTGTCCGTCAGAGAAGGTCCAACATCTGAAGCTAATTTTTTTGTTTCCATTTAAAGACCTGGTTTTGGTTCTAGGGGGAATTTACCTACTTTGAAGCTACAATGTGTGACCTCTGTGTTTGTTTCTGTTTCCCATCAGGCCTCAGGGCCGGAGACGAGATCCTGGCTGTGAACGGGGCTGCTGTATCCGGACTGGACCTGGACCTGATGCAGAGTCTCTTCAGCCACCAGAAGCTCCAGCTGCTGCTGAGGAGAGACGAGTCACCTGACCCAGAAGAGCCCGCTACCGTCGTCTGGCCTGAACCCAGTGAAACTGCCGACCCCTGTCCTCCAAACCTCCAGACCTGGACCACAGGTACGACAAGCACATATACTCAATCTCAAGCTTATTGATGACTAAACAAGAGAGTAAAAAAATCTGCAAAAACAAAACTACAGCTGCTGAAGTAATATGACAACGTGTTTCCATTCTTGATTCTTGGTGGTTTTATTTAGAGTGGTCTCCTTCCACTGAACCACAAAGACATTTTTAATATTTTCACATTTTTGGGGCATTTTTCAGTTTTTTTTTATTGTGATAGAGCAAACAGGAAATGCAAGGAGATATAAAGTGTTGTGACTTGCAACAATGGTTCCCGTCTGGAATCAAACTGAGGATGCTGCTGTTACCCTGCAGGCCTGAAGCTTTTAAGGCTTTTATTCTGAAGGCTCAGACAGTTAAAGCAGCAGTGCAGAGGCTCCAGTCTCAGGTTTCATTTGTTGGCATCAAAGATAATGATCACTGTTCAAAGTTATTTTCAGTTTGTTTTTGTTTGTATTATTTGTTTATTAAATGGTGATTCTATTACAGAGCAGGGTCAGAGGTCAAACGTCAAGGTCTCTGTCTTTGTTTTTTACAACCTTGAGAGCAAAAGTTCACATTCTGACCCTGATCCTGTTGATTTCACAGATTTTTCTACTCCAGACGACGTCCTGCCTCCTGCTGACGACGCCGAGCCGACGGGACAGGTGAGGTTCAGTCTGGGATTCAGTGTTCAGAGCAGTCACATGATTGACCTCATTGTTTATTCCCTGGGATCAGTTTGATACCTCTCTGTCTTGAACGTTCATTATCTGTCCGATATGTAAATTACACAGGTTCATATTTCAAGCTTCAAGCTGCAGAAAAAATCTTTATCTTTTATTTTATTGGTCCAATACGTAACTGGTGATTTCCTCCAAATATTTCAATAGGAGCTTCCCTGAAAGAGCTGTTTAATTGGATTAAGTTCTGTTAATTGATTTTAATTAATGAATTCCAATTACTCTTTTCTTAAAGAGTCTTTTAATCTGTAAACAGCAGGTCAGATCAACATGAAGAAACTTTCAGAGAAGTAAACAGCAGCAGAGAATAAAGTATTTTTCTGGTCATTAAAATATGAAGATTTTTTTTGTCTAGAAATCAAGTGATTATCAAATCTACTCTGGTACTTACTGTGTTTCTGGTCTTAGACATTTTCTCTGAAATTTACCTAAAATTTGACCAAATAACATGAAACGTCTTTGCAAACTGTTAAAATACTGAAATATGAAATAAAGAGAAGACTAAAGTGTTACCTTTTCTTAACTAGTCTTTAAGGATAAATGTCTTTAATTAGACCAGACTAAGGTCTGACTGAGGCCAGGTCTATAAATACTCAAAAAGCAAAAGTTACTGCATTGTTCCTCCTGAACCTCCTCAAACCTACCTGCAGAAATCCTCTCCCACAATCCTCTTGTTCTTCCTGGAGCTCAGACACCCTCTGAGTCACATGACCGATAATCCGGGCTTACACCTTCAGGAGTGTGCGGAGTGTTTGTTTGTAAAGTCGAAGCGGAGGGGATTAATGGCGTCCACCCAGAGGAACAGAGAGAACTCGTAGATGCTGTTCCTGACCGGCTCCTCCTCTGCTGGCAGCAGCTCCAGGAGACGACCTCTGACCCCGGCCGAGGAGCCCCCGTTGTCCCGCTCCCTCACTATGGGTGCTCTGTGCTGGGTGTTGCCGCTGGAGGAGGATTGGGAGACGCTGGAGGAGGAGGAGGAGGGAGGGGAGGTGTTTCCCGGTGTGGGCCTGGTGGAGCGGCTGGTGGGGCTGCTGGACGAGGCGACCTGCTGCCTGAGCTGCCAGCGGCCCGCCGACAGCCTCGTGCTGCTGGTAAACAGACAGAGTGAGAGTGATGCTGGAGCTGTTTGTTTGTTGGTCTGTTGTGCATCTTAATGAGTGTGTTTAAGTGCCCGTTGGAAGATCATACTCCTCTACTTCCTCTGTGATTTTGAGCAGTTGTGGTGTGTGTTGATTCGTCCACTCTGTGCTGCACTGGTTGGATGCTTTACCATAATTAGAGCATTAAATCTAAATTCTCTGTGGGTGTGTCTGAGAGGGACTGCAGACTTTCAGACAGCGGTTCCGGTGAATCAGATTCAGTCCTCGGAGATGAGATGAACCCAGTCGTCCTGGAAGTTACAGCAAAGCGTCCTCGTCTGTTATTGAAAGCTCGGTGGCTGCAGGGCGAACAGGCTGAAACTCAGAATTTATCAGACTGTCAGCAGTTTATTAGAGGCTGGCAGCACAGATTATGATGATGAATGAGGCGGCTGCTCAGTTAAAACCTCGTCCTCCTTCAGGGTCGAACCAGCAGAGAACGCTGCACACAGTACAACGTTTCCTCCTGTTTCCTGACGTTCGTAGCTTCTGTTAATAATCCAAACCGTCATGAGTCAGTACATGTTGGTCTAGTTAAGATTTGTTCTGAATACAAATAAACTAACACAAAGATTGATATCATGGAGAGCCACAAAACAATGTTTTATAATTCAATCTTGATTTATTAATCAGCAAAAATGGCAAACATCGTATTCCAGCGTCTGTGACATTAAAGTGAATATCTGCAGGCTCTGTTCTGTTGGTCCAACAAAACAAGCAGCTTGAATATTGCAACCTGGGATTTTAGGAAGTCTTGACAGGCATCTTTCACTGTTTTCTAACATTTTATAGACCAATCATCAAAGATGCATCCTTCATCCAGTCACAAGTTACTAACCAGTCAGGATCAAACCACTTATTTTACCAGTGATGGTCAAACCAGTTAGTAACCAGTTAGGCGCAAACAAGTTGCTAACCAGTGAGTGTGGGACTGGTCTGTTGTGGTTTCAGGGTCACTGGTCTGGGATCAGCTGAATGAAGGCAGCTCTGGTCCTGGCTGTGAGAGGAGGCAGCAGCCGCTCTGTTTCCTAAGTGGTGTTTAACCTCCACTCGGTGTTAATCTCTCTCTGATCCCTCTCTCAGCGGCTCTGCCACTCTCAGCCAACTTTCACCTCAGATCCACCAAACGCAGGTGCTGGTTGGTCTTTAAATCAGAGGAGTGATTAAGACGGTGGAGCGAGATGACAGCTCAAAAGCGCTGAAGTCTGCAGCGGAAATGTTCAGAAAACTGCAGTAAACTGTTGGTTGGATGAAAACAGCTCTGACATTCTTAGATCTTTAACACTCCAAAAAAATTAAATTAAAATTTAATGAATAAATTAAAATTTGTCCTGAGGGGGGCGCCAGATGACTCGAAACCAGTTCAGGTGTTCTATGAGTTTCATGCTAACATTGACATTTTCTTTATTTTTATCACATGAAGCTTTTGTCTTGTGGCTGCAGCAGCAGCACGTTCACTGTCTTTACTTGTCTTATTGTGTGTTTATTGTTTTTTGATGCTTCGATGTAAAAAAAAAAAAATTTCATCTTCTATCTGAACTGAACTAAACTAGCATGTAGCATTTTAGCATGTTACTGTCAGTGTCCATGTCAAACAATGGATTTAGCCTTTAGCTGTTCTGTAAAACTGTTGGACTCCTGACTGACAATTAAAAAACCTGATGCAGCTGAACCTGAGATATCGCTAAAGTCTTTATAAGACTTTTTCCACACTTGCAGTCGTGGATCTGGTTTTCTTCTCTTATCTTCCTCTCCTTTTGCTGTCATTTCAGTTTCTGTGACCTCTGACCTTTTATCTGCTCCGGTTCTCTTCCACTGTTCCAGAACATGGATCAGGTGTACTCTCTGTACCAGACCTTCCCAGAAGGCCAAGCTGCAGATGCCGACGTTCCCAAGAACCCGTACAGCAGAGAGGTCGGCCTGCCGCCTCCGAGCCCCGCCCACCTGAGTGTGTGTCAGCGGCTGCGTAAAGTCATCCAGGAACTGGTTGACACCGAGAAGTCCTACGTCAAGGTCAGTACTGCTGCAGTAATACTACAGGAAAACTACAATAATACTACAGTAGAACTACAGTACCACTACAGCACAGCAAGTAACAGTACTGCTACTGCTGATGAAACCACTGTTACTACTATCAGAGGCTAAAACTTTATTTTAATATTTCAGTTTCAGGATTTATCAACAAATTTCTAAAGTTATTATTTATAAACAGTAGATAAATGAATAAACAACACACTGTAATGTGGACTTATTTGTGTTTACTTTAATATGTTAATGCCTCATTTAATTATAAATGCATCAGTAGGAGTTTGGACGATTTGTAAATAAAAAAACAATTTAATGTGTTAATGAGTTAAATGGTGTTTAATAATTACATAAATATGAAAATAAATTTTTAAAGCCTTTTATAATTCAGCTTTTCACAACATTCAGGTGCTGAAAGATCAGACGAGTATCATGGGAAACTGTTGACATTATTTAACATGCTTAATATTTCTGTTCCAGTATTTTGATATTGTAACTCATTCTTTCATTTCATCTGTACAAATGTCTTTTCCTTTACTTTGATTTTATATATTTTATTTTACTTTATTTTACCACCAAGCATCTGTGACAAATAAAGATAAAGTTGCCTCATGTCGATGTCGTCCTCTCCATCAGGACCTGGTCTGTCTGTTTGACATCTACCTGACCCCTCTGCAGACGGAAACTTTCCTCAGTAAAGAGGAGGTACGTACAAAAGATAAACGTTTTAAATAAATGAAGTAATAAGACGTCATGTTGTTGGTGTCAGTGACAGCGCCGTCTCTCCGTCAGATGGAGGCGCTGTTCGGCAGCCTGCCGGAGATGTTGGACTTCCAGAGGGTTTTTCTTCAAACTCTGGAGGAGAGAATCGCCTCGTGTCCCAACTTCAGCAGCCTGGAGACGCCTGAACAGTTCAAGGTAACGATTCATTGCTGCATGTTTGGCTTTAACTCATTTCAATGAATTTAATCAGAGGAATTCATCTGCACTACTGCTGCTTTTTAGTTATTTTATTTTTTCTCTCTTTCTTTTTTATTTTCTTTTATTTGTTTTGTTCTCCATTTATTTTATTTTTTTAAGTGCTTATTATTTTAACTCCTTCCTTTTTCTAAATATATATTTTAACTGTTATTTAATTTATCTGTTCTTGTCACAACTGTATATTATGTATGAAAGGTGCTATACAAATAGTTTTTATTTATTATTATTCTTACTTTAAAATTTAAATGTATTTAATTTTGTATTATTTTACTTTTACTTTAGCCTATTATAAAGTGAAACATACAATGCAACATTAAATACAGTTAAATTTAAAAGTCATAATAATAAAAACTTTAGAAATAGGAAAATAAAATAAAATAAATTTATTTGGCCTATTATAGTTTACTTTATTATTATTAAGTTTTATTTATTCACTTACTTTAATTTTATTTTCTTATTTCTACCTTGTTATTATTGTTATTATTCTTTCTCATATTATTCCTATTTCTTTCTAATTTAACAGATTGAGTGTTTGTGTTTGATGCAGTTGCAGCGCCTCCAGCTCTGCAGCAGCATTTTCACACTTCCAGTCTTTTTACTTTCAGAAACTCCTCTTCTCGTTGGGAGGGTCTTTCCTTTACTACGCTGACCACTTCAAACTCTACAGCGGCTTCTGCGCCAATCACATCAAAGTCCAGAAGGTTCTGGAGAGAGGTGAGGCTCGTGTCTACATCATCTCCAACAAAGTTTACGTGATGGGGGATGAAAAAATCATGTTAAAAAAGGAAACTTTCCAGTTTATATTCAGGAGGTGATTCTTTTTACTCATGAAAGCGTCCTGTTGTTGCAGCAAAGACAGACGGAGCCTTTAAACAGTTCCTGGAGGCGAGGAACCCGACCAATCAGCACTCGTCTTCTCTGGAGTCGTACCTGATCAAACCTGTGCAGAGGGTCTTGAAGTATCCACTGCTACTCCGAGAGCTGGTGTCTCTGACTGACCCTGAGAGCCCCGAGCACACACACCTGACAGGTACAACACACACACACACACACCTGACAGCTGCAACACACACACACACACCTGACAGGTGCAACACACACACACACCTGACAGGTACAACACACACACACCTGACAGAGGACAGGTACAACACACACACCACGCTTTCCACTGTCAGACATGCACATGTAGATGGATGTAGATGTCCTCACTGCTGTCTCTCGTCCGCTCAGAGGCTCTGAGAGCGATGGAGAAGGTGGCGAGTCACATTAACGAGATGCAGAAGATCTACGAGGATTACGGCTGCGTGTTCGACCAGCTGGCTGCAGAGCAGAGCGGACCTGACAAACAGGTAACAAAAACATCACACACACTCATCAGACTTTACCAAACACTGTTGGAGTATCAGCCGAATGCCTAAAATGTTTAAAAAACAGAGCTGCATTAGAAAGTTCTGCTGCACTGTTAAAAAATCTTTAATACATCAACCAATAACTACACTCAGCTAGTCAAAATGGTTAGATCTGATTGGTGGCTGATGAACTGGCCCAGCTGTACAATGCCAAACCTTACAGCAGTAGCAATATTTGGGCCAGATCTGGCTTACATTCGGTTCATCAGTCAGCACAACTACTCTGTCTAGTTGGTTACATATGGAAATCTGCTGTGAAATAAGCAACAATAGTAATAGTAGAACTACAAATAATTACTATTTCTGTCATAGATTAGTATGTATCTTATCAACCATTAAAGGTCCCATATAGTCTAAAGGTCTCTGTCCATGTGTAGTGTGATTATAGATCAGGTCTAGCTTCTATATTAATACTGTGAAAGTATCAAAGCCTCAGTCCACAGAGAAATGCACACAGCCTGTATTCAGAAACTGAGCCTTAAACTACCCATCAGGACTTCTGGAACTTTGTGATGTCACAACAAAGCAGTCACTGCTCTCAGCCATGCCCCAAGCCCCGCCCACCTGGACCCACCACCCAACCTTACAGCATTTGGTTTCTCTGAGTCTTTACCTGAAATCTGACTTATTTTTATTGGATCACTCAGAAAATCGTCAACCAATCAGAAGAGAGGCTCAGAGCCTCCTCTCTTCTGATTGGCTCACCAACCTGTTGTTACTAGAGCTCCAGAGAGAAGCCTGAGAGAGGAGATGTAAAACGTCATTGAGATGGTTATTGGTTATTAAAATCACAAATATATCTTCTAATTAATCGACACTTCAGATAAAACACAGGAGAAGAGGAAAATATGGAGCTTTAAGACGGTAAAATGACAGAAAATAGTAAGTTCTCAAAGACTCAGGTGACATCTTTAAATGTCGTGTCAAAAAGCTCAAAGAGATTCAGTTACTGAGGAATAAAAGTGTTTGGTAACAACACAATTGACGACTTCAGTGATTAATCAGTGAAGTTTCTTCCCTGTGGAACTGATTAATGAACTACTAAGTGAAAGTGATGATTGTTCTCCCTCCCTCTCTGCCTCTCAGGTAACAGACATCTCGATGGGGGAGTTTCTTGCCCATTCGTCGGTGGTCTGGTTGAACCCTCTGCCCTGTCTGGGACGCCTGAGGAAAGAGCCAGAGCTCACACTGTTCGGTGAGTACACACACACACTTTCACATGGCTCCCTCTGTAAACCTGGTTTCTGGTGTGGTGGTGGTGTGTTGGGTTGATTCCACATTAACACCGTGTTTCATCCTCTTGTTTCCTCAGTGTTCAAACGTGCTGTCATCCTGGTTTATCGTGAGAACAGCAAACTGAAGAAGAGGATGGTGAGTCTCAGGTTTTTGGTTGGGTTTACTCAGACACTCAACTGTCCTGCTGCTAAAAGAGGTTACATTAACACCCTGTGGTTGTAGTTCAGGCAAAACTATGTGATAATATGAAAGATTAAACCCGCACTTATTTATTGTTTATTAGAATAAACAGACTTGACTTTGTGTGTTTGGACAGACGGGCTCCCGCTCTGCTGATCTGGACCCCTTCAGGTTCCGCTGGTTAATCCCAGTTTCAGCAGTTCAGGTCAGACTGGCCAACATCACAGGTCAGTGACCAGTCATCAATCTGTGTGTCAGTTTCTGTACAATAGTCCTCCAGCAGGAGGCGCTGTGCTGCAGCTGCACTCTGATCCTTGGACCTGACAAACTGAACTGTGTGTGTTTTCAGGCTCGGAGAACCCATGTGTGTGGGAGCTGGTTCACAGCCGGTCCGAGGTGGAGGGACGACCGGAGACGGTGTTTCAGCTCTGCAGCAGGTGAAAACATCCTCATCAACTCACATTCATTCAGTTTGATCACAGCGAGCTTCATTAGTTCAGCTGTTAATGGACATGAGAGATAAAACCAGCAGAGAGCTGTGGACACAGACCTGCACAATTCATCATGGTATTTACAGATGATCACACAATTATTATTATTATCATTATTATTATTATTGACTGAAGAACACTCACATTTCATTGCAGTAAAATACAGAAATGAGTTTAATTTTAATTTTGAATTTTAATTGCATGTTTTAATTTAAATATTTTATGTACTCTGTGTGTGTGATTGTGCGTGTGTGTGTGTGTGTGTGTGTGTGTGTGTATGTATCAGTTTTAAACCATAGTGAGGACCGGTCCTCACTTCTTCACTGGACTGTTTGAGGTTTTAGACTCAGTTTCAGGGTTGAAGCCAGAGTCAAGTTTCGGTGAATGTTAGATAAGTCATTTAAAAGATTAACCAACTGATAGAATATTATGGCTGAATCGATGAGTTGTTCGAAAGAAAAATAATTCACAATTATTTAGATAATCGACTAATCGTTTCTTTGACGACAGTGAATCATTCTCAGGTTTCAGATTCTACAATGGCAGAGCTCACTGCTCCTGTTTGTCATATACATTAATAAACTGAACATCTTTGGCTTCTGGACTTTTGGTTCAGACATAACAAGACATTTGATGTCACCTTTGATCCTGTGAAGTTGTGATTTGACATTTTCTCAGTTTTTTTGACATTTCATAAATCAAACTTTTAATTAGTTAATCAAGAAAATGATAAGCAGATTAATAGACAATGAAAATAATCATTAGCTGCAGTCCTAAAGAAAGTTAATCTGCAACTGTTTTAATTATTAATTATTTGTTTTTGGTCTTTTCTTAAGGAAAAATTCTAAACTCTGGTTCCAGCTTCTCCTGTGTGAGGGTCTTGTTTCTGTTTTCAATCTCAGTAAACTGAATATCTTCAGATTTTGGACAAAACTAGACATTTGAAAGTTTCACCTGCAGCTCTGGGAGTTTTCGTTAGTTACGGTGCTCAGTTTTGACCCTTCCTGACTTTTTGTTTTGTTTTAGTGGCTTGGAAACGAAGGCCAGCGTGCTGCGAGCCCTGCGCTCCCTCCTCAGAGACCGAGCACCCGTCGGTTCCCTGAGGAGGACCAGGCTGTCAACGGCTGAGAGGAGCAGCTCCTGGAGGAGGAGGCAGCAGAGGAGTCGCATCGACACCCAGAGGATGACTCATCACCAGCCGGAGGAGAGCTGCAGACCTGACGGCAGGTTCCTCCTGGGAGAAACCTGCTCGGAGCCTCTGCTGCCCAGCCGTGCTGCATCCGACTCTTCTGGGAAGAGGACCAGACTCTGCTCCCTGACCAGCGATCTCGAAGCTCAGCTGCAGAGGCTGAACTTCAGAGAGGAGGAGGCAGAACGAGGAGCCACGTCTCCAAGTGAAGACCTAAGGACCGTGGAGGAGAGACGGAGCTCCAGCCTGAGGCGAAGCCCCGGAGGAGAACTGCTGGACCTCAGCAGCCTGCTGGAGAGAGACTTCAGTGTTCAGAGCATGACCTCCATGATTAACGAAGACTGTTTCTATGACACCATGTTAGGGATTCAGAAGGCTGCTGTTCCCTCACTACAGGGCTAAAGTGCTAGGAGACTGAAGAGCTGATCTACAAAACTCCTCCAGCCAGGGCGAGTGAAACTAAACTCCAGATGCTGATCCTGGAAACTGAGCTAAAATGAGACCTGCAGAGTGCTTCTTACTCCTGTTCTCGTTTACCTGAAGGTTCTCACACCTGGACGGGGAGGTGATCACATGTCAACTCATCATACTGATCGATTCATACAGAGGTGGACACCACTACACTGCTGAAGGTTGAATTCATTCCCATTGCTGGAAAGTCAAATCTTTTGGACAAAACTCCCATCTCTTCAACTTCTTGAAGGCCTGGAATATCTCCACAAAAACTGGGATTACATGACTTTTGGAAATCCCAAGGCAGGCATCTGATTGGCTGTTACAACACCTGCATCTAGGAAACACACCTCCAGTTTGGATCCTGCAAATAACTTTTCCATTCATTTTTTTAACAAATGGAAGACAAACTTCCAGTAGTCTTTCCCAGTTAAGGTGAAAAATGCACTCAACAGAAACCGATATCAGGGCCACTGTCAGGGGAAAAAATTGGAATTGAATCAAAATAATTTGAGGAAAATATCCAAATGTAAAATTTGTAATATTACAAGGGAAAATGTGTGATTTTATAACAGCGAAGTTGTAATATTACAAGCTGTTTATTTCAATACTCTACAACAGTCTGACTGTGACTTTATTTTCACAATATCAAGGCCTTTTTTCCTAAAATTACACCTTTATTCTGTTTATTTTTATTTAAAATAGTTTTTTTATTACTTAACATTTAAAATATTAAAACTGTTCTCTCATAAAATTTCCTTTTTTTACAGAAAGTTTTAACTTAATTAACTTGATCTCATGTGGGATAATTAAAGTTTGAAGACAAAAGAAAATGGATGCACAGCAACAGTTTTTCCTCAAAATATTTGAACTTTGTTCTGAAAATCCCAATTTTTTCCCCCTAGAAACAATATAATTACTCCATCAGACATGACAGACTAAACTCCAGAAGCTTACTTTCACTTTCATATTTCAGAGTGAATGTTCACTCCTTCATCTGCAAACCAAACCAGTGGAACGCAGCAGACACGCTGAAGGAATTGACTGAATATTCAAACATTCAAATGTTCGACTATTCAAATATTGACCATTAGAATGATTGAACAGCATCTCAGTGACAAACCACAAACCTCCAGAACATTTTCAGGGACGACAGTATGAAATCATGAATCATCTTTTCCAAGAAGACAGCGGCAGATTTACTGACATTTAAAGATGCAACTATATTTACATTTTTTTCTCTTTGTACTTTTGAAATCACACTGTGGATTTAACATTTTTTTAAAGGAACTCAAACATCTGGAACTCAGTTTTTTTAACACTACTACAGCTCTCTGTCTGATGGATCTAGAAAAACTTTCTATTTGATATTTCTTGTATATTTCTGAAGCAGGAGGAACCAGATGAATGTTGGACTCGTGTTTTTACCCTCAGCTGCCTGAACTCATTATTTTTTCAGCTTCATCTCTTGTAAATGTTTTTTTCTCTGTACAGTTTATTTGTTCATTTGTAGTTTTCTGTGTAACAGATATTTTCTTTCTTTGTTCTTGACAAAAGCAGTTTGCAGTAAATATCTGGAGCTGCTGGATTGGATCAAAGCCTTTGTAAATCTGGCAGATTGGATTATTGTATTTATATTTTTTTGTCAAGTTTGTTTTGTGTATTTCAGTTTTGTGACTGAAGATCTAGAAAGACAACTGTTTCATTTTAAATGAACTTTTCATGTTATTTTTTGAACTGTTAAAGTATTTGGTAATTTATTTTCTTAAATATTTGTGTACAACTTTTTAATGACTTGATGCTGTTTAAGTCCAATAAATGGAAAAATATTTATTTTAATTTGATTTATTGATCTTAACATTAACTTTTTGTCTTGGTCTTGCACAGTCACGTGGAAGTAATAGAAGTGCCACATTTAACGCTCATGAGAATAGTTCAACATTTTTTGAAATACTCTTATGCCTCTTTCTTTCAGATGTTCAGATGGAATAAATCTCATGTCTGTTAAGTCCTGACCTGGAGTCAGAGCGTAGTTAGCCTAGCTTAGCATAAAGACTGGAAGCAGAAGGAAGCCACCTGGCAAAAGAGTAAAGGTGTGTTCTGATAGAAGGTGAATTCTGACAACTGGACTATTTGTGCAGTCTTTGTTCTTTCCCCCCAAACCAGCCAATAATACCAACAGTACAGACATTAGGTAGTTAGCCGTAAGCTAGCTGGAAACTCCAATAGTGACATGTGCTCAGCTCGGCCTCAGATAACGTCAGAAAGGTTGCTTCACTTCCCATCAGTCCCTCTCCTGTTTCCTCTCGTCGTGGTGTATTTATGACAGCTTTGTGTCTTCATCTCAGTTTTTTCTGCCATGGGCTCATTTTCATCTGACTGCACCCATTGGTGTTTTTCCATTTATTGGGAATTTTACCTTTTCCCTAGCTGTGATTTTTTATTTTTGGATCGTACGCACCTATTACTAAAACTTAGAGGTGTGCAAGAACATTTTTTGAAATCACCATTTACTTAAAATTTTATCTTGCACTTTCACTTCTTCATTTTGTTCAGCCACAGATCATATGCAGATAGAGTCCACAGTCAGAGTCTTTCCTGCTGATGTGTAGCAGGTTTAACATGTTAGCATGCCTGTTCAGTCTTTTCTTCATTGTGAGATTTGAGCAGCAAGTCTCTTTGTTCTCCTCTGACTAAAAACAATGGGTAAAAAAAATGAAAAGAACAATGTAGGAGTTAATTCTTTTCTCACAGAGGAACATTAAGATTGTTTGGCTTTGATAATATGGTCTTTTATTTATTTCAGTCTGATTTCACTTCAGTGTCCCAGCAGACTCTAAATCTTCTGTTCTGGACACTGAGCAAATTCAATTTTTAAAAAGGAAAGAAAAAAAAAGTGTGTGTCTGATGGTGAGTCACTCCAGCTCTTGTTGCCACAGTTACTGCTGTATAGAGGAGAAAGAAACCCATTTATAACACATTCATACACATACAACAGCCATGTCTCTACTTCATCTTTATTTACTGCTGGAAAGCAAGACACACCAATAATTTATATCATGAAATGTATCATAATAGTGACTGTTATCACATTGACTGTAATTTAATACCTATTTGATGACCGTTTTGTCCATACTGTACAAGCATGATGCTCGCTTGGAGTCTCAGTGGAGGTGATACCAAAAACGTATCAGGTACCAGGTCCTATCCACAACTTTTGTCCAATGGAAAACCAAAAAAGGTGAATAAAGTCAAGTTGAGCTGGTACCATGCAGGTGAACATTTTAGTACCATAAACAATACCAAACAAAACTTTGAGATAAATATACCAAACTATGACCTGACCGTAAATAAGATGGATCATCAATGGCAGATCCAGTATCAGTTTTCCATCCATCCATCAGTCCATCCATTTTCTTCCACTTATCAGGGGCTGGGTAGAGGTGGCAGCAGGCTAAACAGGAGGTTTCAGACATCCAGCAACACTTTCCAGCTTCTCCTGGGGGATCCCAAGGTGTTCCCAGGCCAGATGGGATATGTAATCCCTCCAGTAAGTTTTGGGTCTACCTTGGGGTCTCCACCCAGCTGGACATGCCTGGAAAACCGCCAAAGGAAGGTGCCCAGGAGGCATCCAAATCAGATGCCCAAACCACCTCAACGGGCTCCTTTCAACGTGAAGGAGCAGCGACTCTACTGCGGGTTGCATCCGGATGTCTAAGCTCCTCACCCTATCTCTAAGGCTGAGTGCAGCCAACCTACAGAGGAAACCTGGACACTATCCACAGCTCAGGTGAGGGTTGGAACAAAGATTGACTGGTAAATTGAGAGCTTTGCCTTGCAGCTCAGCTCCCTCTTCACCACAACGCTCCAGTACAACATCCACATTACTGCTAACACCGCCCTGATCCGTCTGTCGATCTCCTGTTCCATCTTACCCTCACTTGTGAACAAGACCCAGAGATACTTGAACTCCACTTGGGGCAGCAACTCAACCCAAACCCAGAGGGAGTAGTCCACCGTTTTCCGGCTGAGAACCATGGCCTCATACTTGGAGGTGCTGATTCTTATCCTGGCCACTTCACACTCAGCTGCAAACTGTCCCAGTCAGCACTGGTGGTCATGTTCTGATGAAGCCAACAGGACCACATCATGTGCAAAGAGCAAAGATGCAATCCTGATGTTCCATAAGCGGACACACTCCTCACCTCGGCTGTGCCTTGAGATCCTGTCCATGAATATCACAATATAAGTTTTCCATGAACCATTATCGACAGTTTTATGTTAGGATGAATAATCCAGCTGGTTCCAAATCAGCTCTACACCATTTTACTTCTGTGGGAGAAACCGTGTGCATGCATCAGTTTCCTCTGGCTTCCTCCCACAGTTCATTCACATGCAGGTTAACTGGTCTAAATTACCTCCTGATGTACCCCACCTCTCGCCGAATGTCAGCTGAGATTGATTCCTGCCCCTTGTGACCCTTGAAGTATGAGTGGTGTAGCTGATGGATAAAGCTATGACAAGTCAAAATTATTGTATATGTATGGGTTTTTAGAATAACTGATCATGCATCATACAAAGGGCTGAATTATCGTACAGATACAATAATAAAGCACATCTGTGGTTTACATGCATCTCCAGATGTATTAGGATTTACCTTGTTATCTACAATTTAAATGGTACAGTCTAAAAGTGTCCTGAGATAACTTCTGTTCTGATTCAGCGCTGTTTAAATAAAATTCAATTGAATAGAACATTCATGTTTCAGTGTTATCTATAAGCAGGAAAACTTCAGCTTTCACCAGGAGGCCAGATGTTCTTGTTTGAGGGCCAGATTTGGCCCACGGGCTGCAGTTTAACCAACCACTGTCCGACACAAGCAGTGTGTTGTGTTTGCAGAGCAGGAATGTGCTGAACTAGACCTCATCTGCTTTTAAACACACACACCTGACTGTGACCTCTGACCCAGTGTGTTTTCATTCATGGACCTGTGTGTGTGTGTGTGTGTGTGTGTGTGTGTGTGTGTGTGTGTGTCCTCACAGGAACTGTAGGATGATGAACACATCACATCTCCGTCTCCTGGTGAGTTTTGGGTTTCTGATTTTATTCTTGTTCTTTTTTTTTTAAGGTTCAAGTTCACGTTTTTCAACTCTGGCATAAAACAATATTCACACGTCACATTTAAAAATAAATATGAATAAATAGAGGAAGGAAATAGAGACTGAAGTTTGACTTATAGCTACACTTTGTCCTGCATATCCATTGTACAATGGTAGCAATATAATATACTGTAATACACTGTACATTAGTGTCTGGCTGTTGAATAATGTGTGTTAGTCACAAAACTGGCTCTGACCTGTTTGTCTTGATTGACAATGGAAAAAAAATATTACTTTTTGAAATCTAAAATATTGACTGACAGAAAGTACCTGTAATAGACGTAATAGAAGTTATTATGAAAAGGATGACATAATACTTCATAACAGTGAACTGAGTTTTACAATATATTTGATTATCTCTTTATATGTTTTGTCCATTTTTATTCCTGATTCTTTAACTCATAATATTGCATTTATTTATTCAATATTGAAGACTCAACCAGGAGTAAATTATTTTAAATCATACAAATTATTAACTCAACAAGTCACTATTCTCAAATTAAAAAGAGAATCCGAATTGTAAATCTAAATTTATTTCTTTATAATTTTTCTCCTCCAGGTTTTTAGTGGGATCTGAAACATGTTTAGCATTAATGATTTTATCCACACACTGCCCTCTGCTCTGAAGCCCAAGTCACACACACACACACAGTATATATATGTCTGTATATATGACTTTCAATTTACTAATTCAACCCATACTCAACAGTAAATGACGTATTTCCTCCTCTTGATTTCATGTTATTTGGTGTGTTGCATTCAGTCAACTGGAAGTTTGAAGACAACAACAAAGTTTGAGTTTTTATGACAAGAGTTAACCTGTAAAATACCTTCCAGGGCTTTCAAATATGACACAAAATACCTGATATACAGTATATATATACGTATATATATATATGTATATATATTTCTCCATCATTGCTCTGAGCTCTCCTGGAGTGAATATGTGGCTGTAACAGGAAAGTTACAGCCCATCATGTCAGTTAAGACTGATGGATGCTTTGGGAAGTGAAACATATGATTTTTGCAGACGATGAGCAGGTGTGACTTTGTTCCAGCTGTGTACATCACATTTGGAAACTTCTTTTTTTTGTNAGGGGGTGGGGGGTGGGGGGGGTTGTTTCTGCCAGATGGTTTGATTCAGCTCCAAACTATTATCACTGAGGCTGTGGGGTCAGAGGTCATACTGTCTGCTTCTATGTGAAGCTAATTTGTGCCACACTGGATTAAAGACTGAAGAATCACAGGCCTCTGTGGACACAGTCTTAATCTGTGTTAAAGAATTTGCACGTTAACACAAAACGTCTTGTTCTTCTGTAACATTTCATCCAATATGTCTTGAAATCCATGCAAATTAAAGCTAACTCTTCTTGTCGGCCACCAGCTTCTTACTGTGTCATTTCACGTCAAAATTAAAAAGTCAAAACATCCTAAAATGAATCTGCTCAGATAGAGTGAGCTGGTTTATCACATCTCCAATTAGATTCAGAAATCAAACTGATCTGACCTGATCAGATCTGAGTTTTTTTTTAACTCACCCATTTCAACTCACCCATTTTGCAAATATATACAGTATGTATATATGTATAATAAATAAGTGCCACTATTGTCAGTGAAAAGAACATCAGATAAATGATTCAAATATAAACAATCAGTTCAGTTCATTCAATTAAATTTTATTTGTATAGCTCCAAATCACAACATACATTATCTCAAGGCCACTGCAAGATAACGTCAGGACCTTACAATATTATATAAATATATAATATACAAATATATATTATATAATATATACAATATAAATAACAGCACTCACACTCACGCTGAACATTTCAGTTTACTCAGGATTTACTGCCTCAGAAGATTCATGGACAAAACTGTGTAATTTTAGTGTCTTTTGCTGTAGATATTTTTTTTAGATGTACTGTCTTTTGTACAAACCCTGTCAATACATGTTGATAAATATAAAGGATAGACATGTATGTTATTAATCAAAAATTATTTAAATTAATTAGAAAATTAAGAAAAATATAAAAACATTGAATTGAAATGAAATGAACAAAGTATGTTGTTTTAATAAACTTGTATAGATTTAGTAAATAAATATATATCATAAACAAATATGGTTGCAACATGATATACAATATACATATAAAAATTCATCATATGCTATAGATATTTCTAATAAATGTACATATACAAAGTTTTACCATGGGTATTTCATATGTATATACATGATATATATCTATATATATATATATATATTTATATACTTATATCTTAATTTATCCAGTCTTTATATATATCATAATAATATATCCCTTTATAGGTAACACATCACAACATCACTCTTGACATAGGGACGTATATATTACATGTCTGTATGGTTAATCATCTTTTAGAGAAACTGATGGTTACCTCTGTGACACAGACTGAGACTTGTCAAATTACCACCAAAATATAAAGTGTTACTGCAGACAGATGGAGTTTTGATTCTAACTTAAGAAACTTAAATCTTAATTCAGACTAGTTTGAGAGATGTCCTGCTAACACACATGTAGCATAAAGAGACAAACGGCACCAAAAACACAACCTCCAAACCAGGACACTGAGGTAGAGAGATAAACTAAAGACACGCTGCTGAAATAAAAAATAAACTGAACACATTAAACCTTTGATGGTGATCAGATCAGAGGACGATATGTAAGAGAGAAAATGTCTGATAGAAATGTTCTCAGTTTGTCCTCTGTGCTCTGCGGCAGCAGGACGTGTGTTTCCATTCAGACTGTGAAGGCCTGCAGGCGTCGAGTCAAACCTCCAGAGTCTGGTTCTAATAGACCGCCACCTCGTTCCACATCACTGAACGACCCACGAGCAGCTGGATACTAACACACTGTTCAGAATGTGGGACAAACACTGCCACCGCGACCAGAGCAGCTCTGAACACTGCAGCAGCCCGACATGAGTTATTATACACACGACTTAAAGGAGCATACCGCTGCTTTCACATGTCTGAGCACATTAATAACACACAGACGATTAATAAGTTAACAAAAACAATAAGTTAATAACAACAATTCTGACAGTTCACTGTTTGTTTAAATAAAGTTATAGATCAAAAACGTGAACAGATTTTCAAACGTGCAGATTTCCTGGTTTTCTGTTTTAAATCAGAGTAAATATATTTGGCTTTTGGACTGTTGGTCGGACAAAACAAGACGCTCATTTGTTGACATTTTCTAGACTTTAAGCTTTAACCAGTTTTTTCCCAGATCAGATTTATTCCACTGTATTATAAATTATTTCTTTTTTAAACATTAAACATCAAACATGACATTATTCTTATTATAATAGATGAAACAGATGACTGTTGATGCATTCAAGGATGCTCTGACATCTGTGATTTAAGAGTTGGCTGCTGAAAGCTTAAGAATCAACCAAAGTTACAGTTCACGTTTGCTTATTTGTTGTTTTCTGGATTAAATTTTCCTGATGAATTTAAGTCAGTTCTCAGATGTCAGAGAGTCTTTTATCTTAATATCAAAAACGAAGGATATTTGGACTTTTTGTTACATTACACACATTTGTGCAAAGTCATTTACAATAAGCGTCCATAGAAACCAAGAAGTCAAGACCAAAATGACATCAAAAATTAATGTATATAATGTGTTCAGTTCAAGTGGTCAGATCTTTTTATTATTTATTATTTTCAAATGTGTCATATGAAAAGAAGTAGACATTAACTAAATGAACCCGATTGAGACAACGCAGATTTAAAATACTGTGTCCGATCTTTTATTGTCAGTTTAGTCTCTCTGTTTTTAAGTACATATTTAACTACCTACATGTTTTTATTTGTTTTTTGTATTTTTTTAATTGTGTTTTATACTGTTGATCTTGGTTTACTTGCATCACCAATTATTATCTCCACCAAGGAGGTTATGTTTTCACTCTGTCTGTTTGTCTGTTTGTCAGCAGGTCTGCACAAAAAGCACTGAACCGATTTGCATTTTCTCAAATTTGGTGGGGCAGAACCCATTAAATTCTGGGGCAGATCCGGATCACTTACTATGAATTAGATTTTTTTTTTCTCCGCAGTCTGGTGTGTGTTGTTTGACACTGGCCTTGGCAGAGGCCTGCACTCTCTGAGTGCCTTTACTATCAGCCATTTTAATCAGGCTGCAATGTTTCACGTTTTTACTGGCTGCAGCAGCTCCTGAGTAACACTGACGTGTTTTTTGTATGGAGTCTGGAGTGTGCCACCACAATTATTATTTTCAACAATGAGCAATTAATGAACTGATGCATTTATAAAGCACAAATTAATAAATTGTTCTTTTAAATTATGTATTAAAAATAACAAAAGAGTCCATCAGAGCTCATGCAGGAACTCTGTGGCTTGGTTAATGCAACCTTTACATGTAACTTTAACTGAACAATTTAAAATTGTTTCTTTAAGTATATCAGTTTTTTTTATGGATCATAAACAAACACAGAAAATTGCTATAATTAGTCTGGAGGCACACTTTAGACTCCATACTTGGACTGTTTTATTCTTCTTTTGTTTTTGTGCATGTTTTATCTAGTTTTATTTATTTCTATTTCATTTTTCATTTATTTCAGTGTTTTTCAACCTAGAGTCAGGGCCTCCCCATAATGTGTCAAGATAAATCTTAAGAGGTACAGGATTGTTAAAGGGATGAGAAATATACATACACAAAATAATATCTTTTTTTTTTTTTTTTACAACTTTAATCAAATATTTGCGTGTGTTTCCACATCTTTAGGCCAGAAAACACTCCTCAGATGTGACAACCTGAGAAGGTAAAGTCACTCTTTGCTTGAATTGGTCATAACTAATAACTGTCCATAACCTGAAATATTGTCACAGGTAAAAATGTCTTCATTTTACGGGGCCACAAGTCAAAAACATTGGGAACTGTTGTTTTATCTGCCCACAGTACAGAACCTCCATTAGAAATCTGCCCACATTTAACCTACAGTAAGTCCTGGTTTGCCGTTCATGATGATGTCATAGCTCTGCATCTCTGGTGGGAAACTGAGTCGTCTCAACTGTGTTTTTATTTGTTATGAGTTTTTATATCAACACAACAACATTAATTAAGTGTGATGATGGTTGAAATGACGCCAACAGCGTCTTAAATGTTGTATTTTCCCATAGAGGAGCTGGTCGGTGAAACCGAGGGAGAAAATGTGTGTTTATTGTTTCCAGTTTGGTGGAAGCAGCTCGTGTCTGTGCAGGTCTGAGGCTGATAAGACAGAGACTGGAGGATTATGGTAATAACAGGCTGCCACTGACTGACTGCTGGGTCCCATCACTACAGAATGGGTGGGTGGGCTGCGGACGCTTATCACTGTGTTGCAGTGGGCGATTCTTCACACAGTCACATGATGGGCGACACCTTGATTCACACTGCAGCCGGACAAAGAACAGCTCAGCGGTTTTATCACCAAACGAAGACGAAATGACGAACCGATGGTGCATGTTGATTGTTTTAAAAGCACGAATGATCCTGTCAGTCGTCTGAAAGCGAAATGCTCTGACCAGCAGATATTATCAGTAATAATCGGTAATGAGCTTTTACCTTCATGCTTATTGTCATTTTCAAGAGGTAGTGCTGCATTTTACAAATGCTCATAAAACTCTCTCAGTGGCTGTATTTCAGCAATCCAGGGCACAAAAACTAAATCTAACCAGTGTCATCCAAAGAAAAGGATTAAAACAATAATTTTCAGGTAAACGGCTGCTTTCATGTGGTCAAAAGCGACAAAGAAAACCATTTCTGCGGTGTTGTGAGAGTGTCGTACTCCGCCATCAACTCATCAGATAAGAACGCTGCTCTGCGGCTCCTTCAGCAGAGCCGGTGACCTTCAGGTTAGAAACAAAAACCTGTTTCCTGAACCAGACTCCGGTCAGTTTTGTTTGTATGAAGGTTTCTTCCATTCACAATGAAATTGCAGGGGGAAAAAAAAAAAAGAAAGAAAGAATGCATGGTGCATCTTTTCCAGGATGCAGAATGGGATGAAACTGTATGTACAGTTGCCAAGGAGACGGCAGGCAGAGGGGTAGTTAGAGGCTGTTAACCCACACACCCTGTGTTTTCATTCACACTGCTTCTCTCTGCTCCGTCCTCAGGAATCACTTCAAGAGACGCTGCCGAAGACACAACACAGGTAAGGCTCCAGTTTTCATACAACTTCACTGACAATTCATTTCTCCTCTTGCAGCAGATGTGCAACTCCATTAAGAGATTAGGGTTGAGTGATGAAATGAGATGAGATAACTTCACTGTGACAGAGCTTTAGTTTTGGCTCTGCAGTCATGTTTCTTGCAGTGGAAAAAAAAGCTCAGGAGGAGTGGAGCCCAGGGACGCTGCAGCTTTAAATGGACATAATTGAGTGTCAATGATCACCACATCAGCTGCAGAGTAACTAATGCAGGCAATCATCGAGCGCACACATGCCCCCCCCCCCCCCCCCCCCCAAAAACAGAAATCAAAAAACCTAGAGAGAAAAAGGCATTCCCATCAGCAGCCTCAGCTGTGCGTCCGTCACGCTCCCATGCTCACTTCAATTCTCATTTCTCCTCTGGTTGCAGCCCGCTGGAGCCTGTGTTGAGGAATTATCTGCTGTCAGGACCTGCCCGGGACGCCACAGTGCCAACAGGGACCGGAGCTGGACGGGGGGGCTGAGCCATGCTGTCTACCGCCGTTCAGATCCTGGCGTTCGCTCTGGCGCTCCTGGGCGTCCTCGGTGCCACTGTAGCCACTCTGCTACCCAACTGGAAGGTGAGCATCAACGTCTGGTCCAACATCATGACCCCCATCTCGCAGATGCAGGGTCTGTGGATGGACTGCGTCTGGTACAGCTCCGGCGTCTTCAGCTGCACCATGAAGAACTCGGTGCTGTCGCTGCCGGCTTATCTGCAGACCACACGGGCCGCTATGGTTCTGTCCTGCATGGTGGCAGCGTTTGGACTATGCCTCGCCTCGCTGGGGCTCAAATGTACCCGCTGGGGGGGCAGCCACCGAGCGAAGGGGCATACAGCCATCGCTGCAGGGGGCTGCTTCATCCTGGCCAGCTTCCTCTGCCTGGTCCCTGCGTCCTGGTTCACCAATGAAGTCATCACCGCCTTCCTGACCACGGACCTGCCGGACAGCAGTAAATATCAGCCTGGAGGAGCTCTATGTGTGACGTTTATCTCGGCTGGCTTCCTCCTGGCTGGAGGGGTCATTTTTTGTTTGTCATGTCCTGGAAAAAGAACAAGACGACCGGACTACACTTCCTCCAGCAACCCTGACAGACCTGTACTGTACCACGATGGGCAGCGGAGACGGGAGCTGCGGACGGAGCGAGAACAGCCAAAAAAAAGACAAAACAAAACTGTCCAGCTGCAGATGAAATGCAAAGTGAAGCAGGAGAAAGCTCTGCAGGAGAAACCTGAAAAGGACCAGGAGCAGAGGCTCTACTCGTCTCCTTCCAAACTCCCTCAAAAAGACATCAAGGACAGCTACAGCCTCCAGGAATATGTTTAATCCTCATGGCCGAGCGGTGAAATGTGGAGTTTTCAGCTGAGATTTTCTGGCTCATGGGAAGGGGGAGGTTGGCTGGGGGAGGTGTGTTTGAGGGGGAATAATTACCAAATGTTGGGAGCGACAGATTGTGGATTCAGCCGAATGTCTCAAAAATGGAAAGACGGAAAGCAAAGAACATGGAAAAAAAAAAAAAAAAATCTGCACAGGCACCAAACAATGTAAATCCTTTAAAAACTGCCCGCAAAACTGCGGCAGCTTTCCCATACCAAAGGTCTGAAGGCAATATAAAAAAAAGAGCTGAACCTACTGATCATTAAAATAAATAAATAAATAAGAAACAGATCCAAGCTCTGACTGAAATTGAAAAGCCATCATTTTCCAGCTGTAGATGCTGTCTGCCTTCTGAGATGAACTCATGCTCATGCAGGGCCGGCCCAAAGCTTTCTGGGACCGTGAGCAAGATCTAAACTACCAGCCCCCCACCCCCAACCACACAAACGTAATGGCAAGAAATTATGGTTACGATTTAAAACAATTGCTCAATAATGTGAATAAATAAAAACATGGTAAATATTTAAGAAACTGAACAAAAAGCAGAGGATATTACAACTTATTTGTACACTTTTATAATTTTCTTAAAGCACTCAAAAATAGTTTAGAGCACGGAGGTTCATACATGAAGGTGGAAACATATTTGTGATAAAATATTCTAGACATTAACTTGTGCTATTAATTCCATTTACTGAAGAGGGACCATGATCAAAAACTGTGGCACCAGCGATTCGAAAATATTTACACCCAGTAACTGCCAGATGAAACTGTTATCTAACCAACTGAACCAACAAAACAAACTTTATACACTTTATACATGGACTGTTTAGACTGAGGAATAGAGGAGGACATGTGATAATGATGTAAGCTAGGAAGAATAACTTCAGTCTATTTGACTACATGGCATCAGTTACGTTGGCGTAATTAGATATCTCAGTCCCATTGTTTGAAACTAGCTAGCAGTTAAGCTTAGGAAGGACTTTACACGCATAGTGATGGTGCAACCCAGTCAAATGTTTTTTCAGTTTGTTTTTAAGTTTATTCAATAAACTTTTATATTTTAAGTAACGAGAAATAATTGCTTATTCATCACTAGCCAAAATGGTACAATAGAAAATCTAATATACATATATAAAAATGATGTGAAAGATAAAGCATTAAAACATTAAAACCTAAATAATAAAAAAAAAGAGGTTAATTTTAAAAAGTTCAGTAAGACCAGCGATTTACTTGCTTTCAACTACACCTGCACATGATGGCTGCCTCACATATCCTGCGTCTGTTTGTGCGTTGGTTGTGCATGCACGTTAATGCTACACATTTACAAGATGCAATATTCACATGAGCGGTATGGGGCAGTGTAGGTGCAACAATGGCAGAAAGTAAGAAAGATAACCTAATAGACCGAGTCCACAATTACCCGTATGTGCACAATGTGAGCTAGCTACGACACGCTTGTCCAAATAAGTGCTGACAGATCAGTACCATCTTAGAAGTTGACATGGAAACCTGCAAACAGAAACAAGCCAGAGATCAACAGGTTCATGGTGTGTTTGTCCACCAATCATGACTCGCCTGAGCTAGCTACGCATTTTTGCCAGTCACCGGTCAGCTGAGACCAATTTTCCACAAAATAAAAAGTCTGGGTCGCCAGGTTTATGCAAATCCTGTAGGTGTATTGGGTCTGACCTCTCAGGTGTGCCCTCTAGAGGTATCCTCCAGTAACACACAGAGTACATAGGTGAACAATTACGCTCATGACGCAGCCAGTTGTCTACGCAAACCTGTGGTTGAAAGCAAGTATATCTGCAGGTTAAGATGTTTGGTTCACTGCTGGTTAGTGCTAAAATAAAATCCTAAATATCTTTGAGCATAGAATCCCAAGTAGAAATCACATAACTCACCATCTTACGTTTTATCATATACTCCCTGATTTTGTTATTACACAAGTAAATTTCCTTCTGCTACAGTTTTGTTCAGCGGAACAACAAAACCTTGAAGTGCGTCTTAAATTATGATAAAAATGATCGGGGGAAACCAAATGAGAGTTCACATTCTCAGCTCGTTGGAGACTTCTGTCGGTCGTGTCTGCCTTGGGCCGGCTCTGAAATCAACTGTGAATTTTGGAAAACCTTTTTGAGCGTCTGTGCATGATGTCCGTGCTTTAGACGCCGCTTACAGCTTACATGTAGTGAAAGCTGCTGCTGTACAGATTGTGCCGAAAGCAATAAAAACATTGTTGAGCTTTTTAAATTCACAGTGTAGTCGGAGACTAAAGGGAATCCTGATCCAAAGTGTCAGAATGACGGCGTCCGCTCCGTCTCTTCCTGACAGTCCATGGAGAGGCGAGAGGTGCAGAGCAGCATGGAGAGAGGTAATGATGCTCTTTGCTTTCCCATTATCCTCTCACCATGGTTGGATGCACACTGCACACTTACACACACCCCTCCACCACCCTGTTTCAGCTGTATGAAAAGGACATCGAGTCATTTTCAGGATGTGACTTAAAGCCTAATGGAGACTGGAGAGTCCATAGCATTGTGTGCATTTGGCGGGCGAAGTGTCCTTTGAACCTGAGGTGAGCTGTCAATCTCACCTGCCAACGCTTGCTGGAATTAAAGACACTGGTGAACTGAACGCCCACACTGCCTCTCAGGAAAAGCTTCAAACCTGGAAAAAAAAAAAAAAATTGATTTATAGAAGAAAATCATGTCGATTCATCAGCACTGTGGCGATGTTTCACTGTCAAACGTGACAGTGACGTGTTAATGTAGGGAACAGGACACATTCAAGCACAAGCTACTAGAAAACTCAAATGATTTGGAAAAAAATCAAAGCACAGCTTGAAGACAAAAAAAGGCGTCATCAGAATAATTTATGTGCTTCTGTAGCTCAGTGTTGCTGTTTTTGCTGCTTATGGACTCAAAGCTTAAAAAAACATGTTTTCATTCTGGAAAATGTTAACGATAAGCAAGGTCACAGCCTTTTCTCAACCCAAAGCCCGAGCACTCGAATGTTTTTTAAGGTACAACAGCTTAATTTGCCTAATATTCTATTTCCTGCATTGTTATATCTAAGTTACATGAAAAGACAAAACAAAACAGGTCACATATCATCATTTATGTCATTTGATAAAAAATGGCTATGCCTTTATGCTGATGTGTGAAAATCTGAGAATCCACATTAAACTTAAAAACACAGACACCATGTGTTATTGACCTTGACATACATTTTTACTGTGTTGTTTGTTTCCTTTTAGCCTGTCTTTATCAGCTCCTTTAAAAGAAAAGAAAAAGAAGTATTTTGAGCTAGAGAAGTGAAAAATGCTGTATTCAGTACATTCCTTCAGTTACTGGTCTCACATAGCCAGACACACCTCCACAGTGCTGCGTCAGTGCTGAAGTGGTCTGGTTGCAACCGTTATCATTCTGCCCCCGAAGGGGGGGGGGCTCTGGCTTGTTTCTACCAATCAGCATCGCTGAGCCCAGGACGCAGTGAGGGTGGCCTTCCTTGCAATGGTGTCACGGGGAGCATTTGCATGGTGGGGAGGTGACCACTGTCATTTAAATGGCAAATTCCCTGCAAAAGTAAAAGGCACAAAAATGTGTAACACGGGTTTTACTGATAATCGTTGCACTAGAGGTGAAGTCTGCCTTTACTTTAGGTCACTGGTCTCGTTAAAACCACAGACAATTTGCTTCCTGTATGCAGCTTTCGGTCTTGCAGAAATGTATTAAACTGGTATCACAGAAGCTCATGTGAACTGAATGGTACTTTGGTAAAGTCAATGTCAACAATGCCACTGCCAGAGAAACACTAGAATTACTGCCTCGTGGTTGTACATCTCCCCCACCCAGTCAAGTTGCAGCTAACATCCATGTCTGTCCAGAGAAGACTTTGAAGGAATTTAAGAAAAGGTATTTATCAATGTGACCTTGACCTTTGACCACCAAAATCTAATCAATTCAGCCTTGAGTCCAAGGTTGTGTCCGAAATCACTCAGTCATTCACTGCTCCCTGCTCACTATCCAGGGATGCGAAGGCTGAACTGAAATGAGACGGTCTGGTTCACGGACAGAGTCAGCAGCTGTGCCCGCACTTACTGTCGCCTCGCAAAGCGTTGCTCCTGTCGCCTAGCAACCTTGACAACACGTAGCTTTTTCTCCGCAAAAACTTGAAGACCCTTGGTTTTAACAGTTGGACCGTTAGCTGTTGAACTGAGCTGAAACACAAAACTTGCAATTACAAGTATAATCCTCGGGTTCTCTGTCAGTGTTGTTTGCTGTCATTACTGGCATGTGATGAATCTTGTGATTGGTTGGGCAAAAAAGGATCCACTCATCGTAATCCTTCATTGCCCAGGAAAAGAAGGAAGCACTTCTCTGCCACATTTGACAGAGCCTTCGAAATAGGTCAGCCTAGTCGTGCCACTAATCCGTCTTCAAGGACAGCTATTACTAAATGGTGAATGGCGTTCCTGAGATGTCACGTTCACAAGAATGGGACATACGAAAAGACGTACTTGTGCGCGAACAATCCGAAAACAAAAACGCCTTAGGCCACAGCTGTTGCCGGTGCGGAGACATAAATGTGGAAAATCACCTCTGACACAGACCAACATCAGGCATCAGAATCCTGCAAGACAGTGTGGGGGTCTTCCGAGCTGAGCTCACAAGTTGCTTTGGTCTGCGACTGTAGTAAAATCAGATTCGATTCAACAACTAGTTTGGAGGCTGTTGTTGTTGTTTCCTGTTGCCAAGTAGATTTTGAAAACAGTAACATGCACACAGTGGAAAAAATCCCACGTGAAATTTGCAGCCAAAGGTAGGATTGTACCAACAGTCTGCATCTAGTGAGTTTAGACTATTTTGTTACATGAATGTATCCTAGCTCCTCTTCAGCAATAAGGTTTCTGAATGCAATAAAGTATGTGAGAGAACAGACTGTGAAACCCATTTTAAAACAATTAAAACATTCATCAATCTGTTGATCAATTGATATTGAATGATTATTGATCTTTTTTAATCTAGCTTGTATTACGTTCTGAGATGAAAATTTTCTGCTTTTCACTGGTTTATATCATTATAAAATGAATGTCTTTGGGTTTTGGATGTTTAAAAGTGACACTGGGCTCTGGAGACCGTGATGCGCATTTTTCACTATTTGTTAATCAAATAATCAAGGGATTTATCAGCAAATAAATCAATTAAGAAAATAATAATGAATTGCCTTAATGCCTGTAACACCAAATATCACTTTTGTTTGTGGCAGAATATGTTGGTTATACCATTACAACACTTACAAATATTTGAAAAGAATAAGGCCACATTTGCAGTTGTTTTAAAATTTTAAAAATAAATCATGGAGTTGATTCAGAACAGCTGAGAATCATGTGACTAATAAAATAATCACTTGTCTTTCTCTGCTAATAATTAAAAACATACCTGGACTGAAAACTTCACTGGGCTCCCATGATTTATTAGATTTATCTTGCATTTAGTGGCTGTAACTGGTCAAATTAAAACAAGCAAAGATGAAGTCATTACATCAGACACAGTTGTGTTTGTGTGCACCTAATAAACGCTCAGTATGTAGTTCAATACGTGCTGTTATTTTAGTTGATTATCTGATTTAGCTGATTCGTGCTTTCATTTCCACATGGTCAAGAAACGAGAAGCTGTAAATAATGGGTCCAAAAGTCTGAGAGCACTTTCACAAGGAGCTGCATGATATGCAAAACAAAAAATATATATTGCATTTATTGTGGCAGATATTGCGATTGCAAGTTGGAATTCAGTTAGAATAGTCGTTTTTGCATTTCATTTTCAATGAAAAAAAGCATAAAATTGATGATGTTATTTTTGTTGGTCTTATACCAAACAAACATGTTCCTTGTCATCTGGAGAATGTGATTTGTATCTGTAGCACCACAACACTTATGCAATGCTAACAATGCACAACAATGTGACACATTTTACCTTTATCAAAAGAAAATTGCTGTGATTTGGATATTGCACTTTGCCATATTGCAATTTTGCTTATATTTCAATTAAATGTGCAGCCCTCCTTTCACATTCAAGCGAATGGTAAAAGGTTGAGGCACAAAAACCTCTTGGTTAGGGTTAGGATTCTTTCTGCCAGAAAGAATGTGGATGAGGTGATAGCTTTTGTGCATCAGGAACTACAACACAGTGCAAGAGCATTGCTGGTTACATCTATGGACAATTCAATGAGAACTGTGGTTCAGCAGGACACATGTTCCATATACTGTTGTACCTCTTCAGTTATCTCAGAGAATATCCAGGTTATTTTCTCATAAATTTACAACTTTAAGCTCTGAATAGTACCCTCATCCCTCTGTATTTATTTCTTTATTTACTTTCTTACTTACGTATTTATTATCAATACCCCTCACTGAAGGCAGTTACTTCTTTATTTACGACTGTAGGATACTTCATTTTCTGAACAATCATTATAGTTAATACACAACTGCAGTAATATTACACTGAAAACAAATCTAGTCACATTAGGGCACAATAATTCCTACCTGGATACTGATAAAATACTGCACTCCTCCTGATGGAATTTGCTCTTTTTAAAGAGGGCCTAGTTACTTCCATGGGACAAATGACCCTGTTCTATTTGACTTTTACCTTAACCATCTCCACAGTCAGTCCACAGTGTGATAAACAGCTGTAGTAAATTGTCTGGCTGCTCCATCCAGGGCCTCTCCTCTACCTCTTACCAATATCATTATGATGTTGAGATCGGGGTGTTAACCCTTTAAATGTACATCTCAATCTATCTGACAGGAATCTATGTCGTTGAATCTGAAATATGCAACTTGATCCAAGTTTAAAAAGAGGATTTAGAGTGATAAGACTAGCAGAATAATAAAATGAATTTGTAGCCTCAATGTGAACTGCAACATAATATAAAAAAAATGGTGATGCCCTATAAACATAATGCAAACAAGTAAAACAGGAAAAAAACAACTGATGAAATGTGCCATGTCTTAGTGTTGAAAGAGTCACAGGAACAGAAAAACAAACACTCATCAGTCTGCTGAAAATGAAACTGCTGTGTGGTCGGAGAGAATTAAGGTATGCTTCACGTAAGTCATGAATATGATCAAAATGAAACTTAAAGTGGGAAGGAGAGAGTGGGAAGATAATTTCATAATGAATATAAATGACATGATTTTTTTCTGCTGCTAACGGTTTACATTCCTAGGATCAGTCCACTGTCAGCACACACACAAGGTAGGACGGTGTTATGATGTCTGGGGTTAGATTTATGGTTGAGTTTGTTTATGCTCGTAAAACTGATTAAAGAAGAGTAACTAGGACTATTGACAGTAAACATACAAGACTGAGTGTTTTCAGAGGGATTTAGTTACTGTTAGGAGATTTAGCTTTAGCTGTTCTGTTTGTACAGCAATTTGAATCATAAATAAAAATATTTGCTAAAATGACTGTATTTATTTTAAACCTTCAAAGTAATATAATATTAAATGTATTTGTCAGTTTACTTTACTACACTTCTACAACCAGGTGTTTGGTTAAAGACAGAAGCAAAATCATTTCTTTACACATATATATATATATATTTGACTGTATTTATCATAAACTTACAGTGTAATATAACATTAGAAAGGTATTGGTCAGTTGCTTTATACCTTTAGTACAGAGGTGTGTGGTCAGCTTAGTTTAAGACTGAAAGAAAGTGATTTAATTTAACAGCTCAATGTAAATGGTTTACTTTCCAGCAATGGGAGAAACGCAGTCTAAACCTGCTGAAGATGTAAAGCCGGAGTCGCCATGTAAGTTTGGCCTCGGGCCAATTTTATTCTAATCCAGTAGATGGCGGGACAGAACATAATCAAGGCCAATTTAAGAAATTGATTATAAAAATGCATGTGGAATTTACTTTGCGACTGTTCATATGTGTGGGGCTGTGACTGTTTGTGTCGGTCATTCACATTCTAATGAAATGTGGGACTGTCAGTCCAATATTGTAAGATTTAAAAAATCATATTATCGAAAATAACCAGTTGCTGACCACTGATCTAAACCATTCATTGAATGTCAACATTATTTCTCAACATTTGTCTTCTGCCTGTCAGTTCTAGATAAAGCATGGAGGGAAATAAACTGGAGGTGAGTGTGTTTGCATCCTGAATGTAAAATTTTGAAACATCTGTAACAGACAACTGAAAAAGCACAAACTCATTTATTTTTCTGTCTCATTTCCTCTCTCAGTAACATCCCAATTAACTACTCAGTTGCAATGTGTTTTTGTTTTTTTTTCTAAAGTGTGATGTAATGTTTCCTCAGCGGAGACAAATACACAGATCTGCAGTTTGTGAACGACTACAATCCTCAGACTGAAGGTCAGCAGCTCAGGATTCTTCTTCATGGGCTGAGTGGAGCTGGAAAGTCCAGTTTCATCAACTCTGTCCACAGTGTCTTAAAAGGCAGAATAAGCGCACTGGCTTTGGTGGACGGCATTGCTCATAGCTCTTTCACCAAACAGGTATTAAAGTTTGGTAGTGTTGATATAGTGAGTTGGAAATGTTAATATAATTATTAAGCTCACATTGTTAACTTTTAAACTTTCCAAACTACATTGTATGACAGCATATTAGATCCATTATAGGTTAAAAAAATTACAATCACCTCCTTGCGGTTGTCTGGATCCACCACTCAGACTAGTTTCAGATTACATCCCTGTTTATCCAGTCATTTAAAATATGAGCCATTTGTGTGAAGTTTTGTCATAATTGCCGTGTGAGGTCTTGAGTTATGACTTAAAACTGTTTTGTGAGGTCACCTTTGACCTTTGACCTTTGACCACCAAAATCACTCAAGTTCATCCTTGAGTCCAAGTGAATGTTTGTGCCAAATATAAAGAAGTTCCATCATGGCGATACTGAGATATTGTGTCCACAAGAATGGGATGTACAGATGTATGGATGGATGTACAGCCATACGGACAAACGACTTGAAAACAATATGCCTTTGGCTCTGGCTATCAGCGGCACAGGGGCAAAAAACATCAGAATTCCAACATTAAAGACGTAAATTTATGATAAAAATCAAAAACTTGGATATACGCTGAGATTTAAGTCACAAACTAAAAAGACAGAAAAAAATGAACAAATCTCTATTGTTAGTCTTAATGAGCAGTTTGTAATAGTTTGTAAATGTTATCACTCGGACTGTGAACACTGGTATTTCGCAAACAGCCTTTACACTACGACTTTATCTGGTGGCCTACTTTTAGCATGTGGTACAGTATTTATTATATCCCAGTGTCTACATATTACCCATCCTTTCATACTATGCCTCCTGGCTGGTGGTGATAAACTGGACAAAGATACTCTAATAAAGGATCATAAGGCATCACAAACTGTAGTGTTACCTTATTGTCAGTAACTTTATTATAGAGGTGAAATTGGCAATAACAAGCTAGCTCACGTTACACTCCACTCCACTCCATTACGTTAACACCAAATGTTTATAACCACATCTGGATGGCTAGCATTAGCTTAATCAAAACAACTCATCCTTATCAGCCTAATTAATAGTCCCAAGCTTGACATATTCCCATAAACCAATTAAGGTTATCAGCACTTACTGTAAGAGAGTTGCACCTTTAACCCCACCCCTGTTCTGCTCACAGTTTAAGATGTTCAGTTGAATAAATATAAAGTTCATGTAGCTCCAAACAGAAGCACTTGCAGCAACATAAGCTGAACTAAACCGACAGGCACCAGGCACAATAACAATTGTCCATGTGTTTTACAGTACACGACCTACAAGATCGAAAAGGGAAACCCAAACACCTTTTACCCCTTTGTCTTAAATGACATGATTGGTATGAAAAACGCCAATGACAGAGTCCATGTGAAAGATATCAAACGGGCGCTGAGGGGACATGTGAAAGACGGTTACACGGTAGAGTTTATGTATTTTTAAAACTATTTTAAAAAACTGTCATCTGTTTTCCATTATATCGATCTTAGTAATTGTCGTCATTTAACTATACCTGACTTTGTTTTCAGTTCAATCCTGTCTATAAGTTATCAAAGGAAGATCCGTACTACAACGAGTCCCCAACCATCAACAACAAAGTGCACATTCTGGTTTGTGTCATTGATGCCAGCACAGACGATCTGTGCGGGGAAAATGTTGCTGCGACACTACGGGATATCAGACTTGAAGCCAGTGAACTGGGTGAGAGCAGAAACCACCATTTTATTCTTTTCCACTCTGAGGTCACACTCCCCTCTTGCAGGTCTGGTCAGCCTGAGTATACTGTATTTTTAATGTAATTTGTTCACATTCAAGTTTTGTGTTTCCTTCCCGCAGGGATTCCTCAAGTGGCCGTTTTCACCAAAATTGATGAGGCCTTCCCCGAGATTAAACAAGATATAAGGAACATCTACAAAAGCAAAAAGCTAAAGGCAAAGGTATACTATTACTATTAATTCAATTAATTTGCACAAAGATGATGTATAATTTCATTCAAAGACATTTGCAGTATTTAAGCACAAAGCTGCGAGCTGTAATTCATGAACTGGGATGTTGTGATTTTTAAATGCAGATGCAGAAGTTCAGTGTAAACGTGGGTATTCCAATGAACTGCATCTTTGCTGTCCAGAACTACCATTCAGAAATGCACCTCCACAATGACATTGACACTCTAATCCTGAGCACTCTGAGACGCATCATCGCCTTTGGAGATGACTTCCTCAATAAACAAAATATGTGCTAAATGTTAAGACAGGTTTGCTGAAAGAACGTTGGCTGAATTTCATAAAACTATTGTGTGACAAAAGACCACAATCGCATTTGTGTTTTGTTTGCAGCTTTTTTTTCAAACAACTTTATTTTAAGTTTAAGTAGAGATCCAAATGTTTCCAGAAATGTCAACTTTGTGTAAATGTGTCAAATAGACTTTTTGGTTTTGCTGAACTGTCATATTTGTTCTTGTGAGTGTTTCATGTGCTTGGAAAAGAGATCTTAATCTTAACTAGAAAATTCCAGGGAAATTTTGAGTGCCACGGGGGCTATACTGCCGGGATGAGTACATGCACACCCGTCGCTATGGGCGGGCCATAGGGGGCCTGGCCCCCTATGGCCCCCCTTTAATTCTTATTTATATTATCATAGTAGCTAATTTTGTATTGAGAAATACTAATGTTGTATTCTTTATCATTAAAACATTAAAAATATAAAGAAACAATGGTGTGATTTTGTTTGATTGATGGGAATGTACACTGCAACAGCCTATCACGGCCTTACTGAAAAGAAAGTTACGCTATGTACGTGACGTAGCCTACGTCAATGTAGTCGCTCAACAGTAACCGCGCATTTATGAAAGTGAAGCTGGATGAGTTTTCACCGGCTTACTATTACATTTCTAGTTCATCATGGATATTTGTAAGTGGTTGAAAAGCCCACCAACAGTCTCCTCTGCCAAATCGGATACGACACCGACGCCTCCTGATGTCGTTGGAGAAGGAGACCCTGGACGACAGTCTGAGCCCGTTGCTAGTAGCTCCGTGGAGCCCCACCCTGGGCCTGGCAGGACCTGCAGCGGCCACGGAGCGGAGGCTACCAGCAGGACAAGTGCAACCGCGACTGGGGCAGTATTTGGGCCACAACTGCCTGTTGGATCAGTGGGTGTGAGTGACCTCGGCACGGACAAACCCAAACAGGTTGTGTTGAGGAAATATCCAGGCAAAATGTTAAAAACTTTAGGAGCTTCCACAGCAATGTGTGAAAACTCATTTTCCACGCTCAAAAGCGTCTTCTCAGAGCATCGGCGCAGTATGCTGCACAGACGCAAGGCCCAGCTGATTCAGCTTGCTTTTGAAAAGGACCTCACTCACAAGTTTAAGTCCGAGTGGAAGGATACGTTGATGAGGAGGTTCAGCTCAGAGAAACGCCACCTCCCGCTGTACTGACAGGAGGGACTGGAGAGAGGAAAGCGCTGCCTCCACCCAAAGTACCAGTAGGTTTAAAGTCTCTGTGCGTGTGTATGTGCGTGCGTGCGTGTGTCTGTGTCTAATGGCAATGCATATCCCTCTGTTGACTGCTTTAAAATGCAATGTTTGAGAGATGCTTCTGGTGTTACATCTAATATGTTATATAGTCAAGTGTTTTATGGATATTCATAACATTGCTTCTATGTAATGTATTGCTTTAAACTATGAGGACTGATGTTGTCGGCTATACCTGGTCATATTGCTGTTGGTTATGTTTAACGTGATGATTACGTGATGCGCGAATACAGTATAGGATTATTAAAAATATACGTATTGTAGGTTAATAATAATTGTGCCCTCCCATGCATTTCATATGCCCCCCTTAAGACAGAGGTCTGGCGACGGGTCTGAGTACATGATTTATTTCCAGTGTTCAAAAGTCACCCTGATCATATTCTGGTTTTGAGAAATGTCTTGATATAAAAGACTAATAAAACAATGTCACATCCCTCCATCATGTATTATGTGGGAAATATCTCATATTCTGTGTTGTTTTTTTTAATAAAACAAGAGGCAACATGTCTTCAAACTGGCATTTAAAGGGTTAAAATCCTGAAAACTAATAAACATTTGGTAGGTTTGAGCAGAACTGAAGTGGTTTAAGAGATTTATGGGAAAAAAAAGCAGAAAAAAATATTGATATATGATGATTTTATAGCATTTTCTTTGTGTGTCCTTTTTTGGACGTGAGGAACCCCAGAGGGTACAAAATGTGTTACCAGTGTATAATAGACCTGTAACAGTAACTGACATTAGATTTTAAAAATATGTCAAAAAAGACACTTTCTTGCAGAAATCCATACCTTCAGCTGTAACACAGCCAAAATGATCAGCAAATCAAAAAAGAAAAGTGAAGAAAATGTCCAAAAAAGGACAGAGGGACCCCTGAGGGTTAATAAATCCCATGAACCGCTATTTAAATTACCACTATTATGTTTTTTTCGGTGCTAAATTTAACATTACTGGGGAGGAGAGCAACGCGACTAGAAGTGACAGCGAGAGAGGGCTAGTAGCTTCTCCTCTCCTCTGTCTCAGCGGAGACCGTCACAACTTCATTCACTCATTTAACAAAACAAAAAGAAAAGCAACAAAGGAAGCAGTAAATGGACTTACATATTTAAGACCTAACTAAATGTAATTTAAGACCTAACATGCGGCTAATGTAAAGCTAGCGGAGCTTGGAGAGTTGGTTATCTGGTTGCTAGGCACGCACACACGCACACAGGTCAGGAGCTGCCGTTGCCATGGCAATGTGAAAATCTGCCCAGAATTTGGCTTCTACATGGCTTAAAACAATTGCAAATTATGAGAAAACCGTTACTTCTTTTCAAAAACCGAAAACACCGTGACAGACACTGAAGCCAGAAGTTTCTTACAGTCTCTATTTTATTCAGATATTCCTTAAAATGAGTGAGTAAGCTCAGTGCCAAGACAGAGTGAGATTCTTTTGAAAAAAAAAGACGATTACATTAGGTGTCAATGAGAGTGAGACCGGTATTGCTGCCGGACTCGGCACCCCCGTTTAAATTTTGTGCAGACCCTGCCTGTCAAAGTTACATTTTATGAATCCCAACAACTATGTCTACATTTTCAGAAAGAATTATTTGTCTCCTTTTTACGGTTTGGCTGTGAGCTCGAGTTAAAAATAAAAATAAAGGTTATTTTTTACTGCTTCACGCACTCTAGCCAACTGATGCTGTCACTCTAACTTTGAAGAAAAAGTGATTTGCACTCCTCCTTTGAGTGATTGAGTTTGAAAAGTTTACATGTTATGTAAAAACAGTTGTTGTCTTTTTGAGAGAGCAGAAGTTTTCCTCCGTTTTATAGTTTGAATCACATTTCTACGTGCAGGTATGAGAGAGCAGGGTGATTCAGAAAAAAGGTGAAATTTTGTGGGTTTCTAAAGAAAATTCCAATGCATTCCTAATGCATTATTTATTCCCAGTTTTTTGGGAATAACTGGGAAAAACTGGAATTTTAACACCAAAAGTCATAGCACCTCTTTCGGGATCAAGACGCACGTTTTGATGTATATATTACCGGGGTTTTCTCAAAGCTGCGGGACGAGTTACGCGCCAAAATTTGGCGGAAGAATAATAAACCCGAAAGAGAATATTAATAGATGCTCCACCCCCGAGGCACTCCTCTCAGCTATTCTGAGTGCCTCGGAGCTGAGCACCCGTGGCACTAATAAACATATAAAGATCAGCCAGATGGGGCTGTAGAGTCAGTGGCAAAGTTTGCACCCAGGCTCAGAGCACTTGATTTTCAGCGTTATATAGTTTACACTCACATCACATCTGATTACAAGTGTGAACATTAAAATATTATTTTTTACCTAACCATCATCATTTACGAGTCAGTAAAAGGCTTATGATAGGCAACCTGACTAGCGTCTTCTTCATCTGTTGTCTTTCTCTTCTTAGAGAAGTATCTGAACAAGTGTGGTATCTTGAGGTGCTGATGTGAAGAAGTGATCACCGCTGACACGTCTTTACTTGCAATCAAAAAGAAGTTTATTTACAAGAAAGAAACAGTGTCAAAAAATGCCGAATCCCGGAGCATCTCTGCCAATGTGAGATCTCTCTTCTAACATTTCACAAATCCCTCTATTTATCTGTCTTATCCCACCTTTGGAATGTGCACTTCTTCCAATAAGAAGAAGCCTCCACCCAAAGGTAAATAAGATCTGGTCTACAGCCTCTGGTCTCTAGCCTTTGGCTTTTTTAGGCCCACATAAAACCCCCACTCTCTTATACCATATTTACCAAAAAACCAATGGGTAAACAATTTTACCTCCTAAGGCACATTCCTTAAACTCAACTTACAATGAGTGGTTCAAGGTAACCTTCGACAAGGCCTTAGTTGACAACCTCCTTAAACTTTAGAATAAAACATACATAAAAGAAGAACATGCAACAGTTTAGTATTTTGAAATAAAAGGAAATGAAGTGGATAATACACTACACAAGCTCATCTGAAAATGCAGTCGGCAGTTAATACATAATGACGTGTAGATATTAGCTTAATGCTATCAATTAGTTTACCCAATTTAGCGTCACTGAGTTGGCTAATAAGTCTACCTTTTCTCCGGTAATTCGCTGCCTTATTCCTCACGGACTAACACTTCTCTGACTCTGACCTGGTACCTGACGTGATGTCACTTTCAAGGCCGCGCTCTCGCAAGTAATTAACTCCAATAGGATCCCCCAACCACCCACTCCCTCCCTCCCCTCCCCTCCCTCACTGTTGCGCTCATCATCACACAGGCTGTGCTGTGAAGGTGGAGAGATGTGGCGTGGTGCATTGGCAAAAAAAAAAAAAAAAAAAAAAAAAAGAAATTTGAAGGCGTGGCGGCTATGATTCAGCAGTGGCGGGCCGCCACTGCTAAATGAATGTAGAGGAAACACTGTACTCTGAACAGATATATTACCGCTGCCTAAAGAACAAGGTGTGTGAGGTCTTCTAAACTTATATTCTCTTCATAGCAGCCAGAATTCTTTCTTCTTTGGTGAATGAACAATCATATTCTCCCTTGCTTCATACAGTCAGTGATTTTAAAAAAGCACTCACCCACTTAATTTTTTTACATTGGTGGACAATCAGGAGTTATCAGTGCACAGAATCTATGATCCCTTTGAGAGGGTTTGAAACATTTGAACCTCTGAACGCTCAGTATCACGTCAAATTAGGATTAGTTGCCATTATGTTAGTTAGACAATATGGTGTTAAGAAGTTTTGCCAGGTGCTTCACGTAGCGGGATATGTGCAACCTGGTTGTGGGGTGCAGCAAGCTGTTAGGATCTGAGGCAGACCGATGAACCATGTCTGCATACTCCTGATCCACACGCTGCAGCATGTCCTTCTCCCCACGGTACTTCTGCAACAAGCCGTCGATTGCATCTTTCATGGGTGGTGTCCAGCGTGTGTGGTCCAACACAAAAACCCGGCCACCTGATTTAATGGGTCCGGTGCGGGCACCTCTCGGTGCGGACCTCAGTGGCTGGGGCAGGGCATGTGAGATTTCTGAAACACAATAAAGCAATTAGAGTTCCTCAGTCGATCATGTTATTATGTTCCTGGTCATCTCCTAATGGCATCTCCTGCTTTAGCAGCGTACTGGCAGAGTGGACGTGTCCGACGGATGGTGCTGCTCCAGGGGATGTCACGCCAGAGAGCAGTGTCAAGCTGGGGGAGGGTGCTGTGTCTGGAGCTTGGGCAGGAGCGGGTGTCTGCACAGGGGAGGGAGGCGCAGGAGCAGCTGGTTTGTCTCTCTTTTGGGATCGGTCTTTGTCCCAATCCAGAGGGACTGGACGACAGCCTGGCTCTCTATACTCCAGGTCAAACCTCTCTCCGGTGTCTCTGTCAGAGAGGTGGAGTGCGGGGTACTTCTCCTGGCCAGTCACACTCAAGGAGGCCAAGTTCAGCTCAGCTGTTAAAGCTGGATCAGAAACAGCAGGGAGGATGACACCTGGCTGTTTAAGGTCCACCAGCCGCTGGTAGTTCCACCGTGTCACCCCTGTCATGCCGTGGGGCTGGAACAATTCAGGGGAGACATGAGTCCCGGTGATCCACCGAGCCTGATGAAAGTGGTACCCCTCCTGCTGTGATTTACCTCTAACAGGTATCCAGATGGGGACTTTGGCACCTTCACCAGGCACATGGTTCAGCTGAAGAGTTCCACCATACCTGTATATTATGCCCTTGGGGAGTTCAGGGTCACTGAGGCAACCACGGAGAATGTGCACGTCCCGGAGCTTCTTTAGGTCCGCCTGATCAACCACAGAGAAGGCAGCGGAGAGGAGCTGGCAGAAAGTGCTGAACAGGGGATGATGCTCAGAGGTGCACTCCCGTGTAAAGCGCCTCAAGCAGTGGAACAAGTCCAGTTTCACAACCATGTTGGGGTTGTAATGTACCCGTGACGCACAAGTATTTGCCAGTGGTCCAGAGGTGGCCCGAGCAACAATGGAAGGGGTAGTCTTCCACGCATCCAATTGTCACTCACTCAAAACAGTTCAAAAGCACAATGTGTGTGTGTGTGTGTGTGTGTGTGTGTGTGTGTGTGTGTGTGTGTGTGTGTGTGTGTGAGAGAGCACACACTTGTGTGACAAAGAAAGGGGGTGGGGCTGTCAAGATATCAAAGTAGAAAACCAACTAATATCCTCTCAAAGGTAAATGTACTTTATCTGGAGGAAATGGTCAGTTGTCTCGACAACCAGGTTTCAGATGTTTGTGGTGTTCGTTGGCACAGTGGTATGTTTAGTGGACATGTGCGCATTGGTGGTTCAGTGGTAGAATTCTCGCCTGCCACGCGGGAGGCCCGGGTTTGATTCCCGGCCAATGCAACCCACTTTTTCATTTTCTCCAGTTTGATACCTCAACAGTGCAACACACTTTTCTTTATCACATTGAGAGATCTTTTTCATTTTACCCACCTAGATTAAGCATGTTGCTGGCCTCGTTGGCGCAGTAGGCAGCGCGTCAGTCTCATAATCTGAAGGCTTTTTCTGGACTGGTGTGAAGTCATGTACAATGTGCACTGTGTAGATGCAGCAGTGGGAAAGTTTGTTGTGTTCGTTTGCGCAGTGGTATGTTAACTGGTCATGTGCGCATTGGTGGTTCAGTGGAAGAATTCTCGCCTGCCGCGCGGGAGGCCTGTGTTTGATTCCAGGCCAATACAATCCACTTTTTCATTTTCTCGGGTTTGATACCCCAACAGTGCAGCATACTTCTTGGGATAATTGTACAGTTTCATTTCGTCGTCTCCCGCTTATCCGGATCCGGGTCGCGGGGGCAGCAGCCTCAGCAGAGAGGTCCAGACGGCCCTCTCCCCAGCCACTTCCACCAGCTCCTCCGGGAGAATCCCGAGGCGTTCCAAGGCCAGCCGAGAGATATAATCCCTATAAAGCTCCTCACCCTATCTCTAAGGCTGAGCCTGGCCACCCTGCGGAGGAAACTCATTTCGGCCGCTTGTACTCGCGATCTCATTCTTTCGGTCATTACCCAAAGCTCATGACCATAGGTGAGGATCGGAACGTAGATCGACCGGAAAATTGAGAGCTTCGCCTTCTGGCTTAGCTTCCTCTTCCCCACAACGGACCGATTCAGCGTCCGCATCACTGCTGACGCCGCCCCAATCCGCCTGTCGATCTCCCGCTCCATCCTACCCTCACTCGTGAATAAGATCCCGAGATACTTAAACTCCTCCACCGGAGGCAGAGCCTCCCCCCCGACCTGAAGCGGGCAATCCACCCGTTTCCGGCTGAGAACCATGGTCTCAGATTTGGAGGTGCTGATTTTCATCCTGGCCGTTTCCACCAACCGGCCAGCGAACCGCCCAAGCGAGAGCGAAGGTCGGCATTCGATGAAAGCTAGAGGAGACCACATCATCCCAAAAGCAGAGACGAGATCCTCCTGCCACCGAAGCCAAACCCGTCCACCACCCGCTGCGCCTAGAAATTCTGTCCATAAAAGTTATGAACAGACCGGTGACAAAGGCAGCCCTGGCGGAGTCCAACTCTCACCGGAACAGGTCCGACTTACTGCCGGCTACGCGAACCAGGCTCACACTCCTTTGGTACAGGGATTTAATGGCCACTAAACAAGGGGCCATCCACCCCATACTCCCGAGTGCCCCCCACAGGGTGCCCTGGGAACACGGTCGTAAGCTTCTCCAAATCCACAAAACACATGTGGACTGGATTGGCAAACTCCCATGCTCCCTCCAGCACCCTAGCAAGGGTAAAGAGCTGGTCCACAGTTCCACGCCCAGGACGAAAACCACATTTGCTCCTCCTCAATCTTGAGGTTCAACTATCGATCGGACCCCTCTTTTCCAGTACCTGGCATAGACTTACCAGGGAGGCTGAGGAGTGTAATTCCACGGTAGTTGGAAACACACCCTCTGGTCACCCTTCTTAAAGATGGGGACCACCACCCCGGTTTGCCACTCCAAAGGCACTGCCCCCGATGTCCACGCAATGTTGCAGAGGCCGTGTCAACCAAGACAGCCCTACAACATCCAGAGCCTTAAGATACTCAGGGCGGATCTCATCAACCCCCGGGGCTCTGCCACCGCGCAGTTGTTTCACTTACATCGGCGACTTCTGCCCGGAGATTAGATCATCCATCCCCAGGTTCTCTTGTCTCTGTTTCCTCTACGAATACGTGTTGGTGGGATTGAGGAGCTCCTCAAAGTATTCCTTCCACCGTCCTACTATATCTTCAGTTGACGTCAGCAGCTCCCCGCCCCCACTGTAAACAGTGTGAGCAAGTTGCCGCCTTCCCCCCCTGAGCGCCGGACGGTTTGCCAGAACCTTTTGGGCCGATCGATAGTCTTCCTCCATTGTTCTCACCGAATTCCTCCCACGTCCGAGTTTTTGCCTCAGCAAACTGCCGCGGCTGCACTCCGCTTGGCCCGCCGGTACCAGTCAGCTGATTCCTGAGACCCACAGGCCAACCACAGCCTGTAGGCCTCCTTCTTCAGCCTGACGGCTTCCCCACTGCCGGTGTCCACCAGCGGGTACGGGGGTTACCGCCACGACTGGCCCCAGCTACCTTGCAGCCGCAGCTTGCAACAGCCGCTCTCAAATAGCAGAGCGGAACAAGGCCCATTCGGACTCAAGTTCCCCCACTGCCCTCGGGACACGGTCGAAACTCTGCCGGAGGTGTGCGTTGAAAATCATTCTTTGACGGGTTCTTCCGCCAGGTTTTTCCCAGCAGACCCTCCAAACCCGTTTGGGCCTGCCAGGTCTGCGCCGGGCGTCTTCCCCCGCCATCTGATCCAACTCATCACCAGGTGGTGGTCGGTTGAAACTCTGCTCCTCTCTTTACCCGAGTGTCCCACAAACATGCGGCGCAGGTCTGATGATACGACTACAAAGTCAATCATAGACCTGCGACCTAGGGTGTCCTGGTTGCCAAGTGCACCTGGGGACATTCCTTATGCTTGAACATGTGTTTAGTTATATGGCCAAGCATGACTAGCACAGAAGTCCAATAACTGAACACCGCTCGGGTTCAGATTCAGGCAGGCCGTTCCTCCCACCACACCCTTCCAGGTCACGCTGTCATTGCCCACGTGAGCGTTGAAGCTCCCAGTAGGACAATGGAGTCCCCTTTCGGGGCACTTTCCAGTACCCGTCCCAAGGACTCCAAAAAAGGGTGGGTAGTCTGAACTTGCTGTTCGGCGCATAAGCGCTGGATCAACAGTCACGAACCGCGACCCCGACCCGAAGGCGCAGGGACGCAACCCTTTCGTCCACCGGTGGTAAACTCCAACGTGCAGGCAGAGAGCCTGGGGGACACCAAAAAGCCCACCCCGGCTCTCCGCCTCTCACCCAGAGCCAACTCCAGCAAAGGGAGAGACCAGCCCCTCTCAAGGACTTGGGTTCCGGAGTCCGACGCTATGTGTCGAGGTGAGGCCGACTATATCTAGCCGGTATCGCGCTCGACCTCTTCCACAAGCTCCCGCTCCTTCCCCGCCAGAGAGGTGACGTTCCATGTTCCAAAAACCAGTTTCCGTAACCGAGGACCGGACCGCCAAGGCCCCCGCCTTGGTCTGCTGCCCAATCCACACTGCAACCCGGATCCTCTGACTCTTCCTGCAGGTGGTGAGCCCAGTGGGAGACGAACCATGTAGCCGGTTCGGACTGGCCCGGCCGCCCCATGGGCTAAGGCCCAGCACCAGGCGCTCGTCCACGGGCCCCGACCCCAGGCCTGGCTCCAGGGCGGGGCCCGCGGTGTCCCTCCGGGCTGGGGTACTCGGGTTCTTGTTAGTACTTCATTAAAGGATCTTTCTGAACCGTTCTTCGTCTGGCCCTTCACCTAGGACCAATCTGCCTTGGGAGACCCTACCAGGGCAAAATGCCCCCGACAACATAGCTCCTAGGGTCATTAGGGCGCTCAAACTCCTCCACCACGTGTAAGGTGACGGTTCAAGGAGGAGAATTGTACAGTGTGGTTACCAAAACATGTTTTGTAAACAATGATCTTTTATTTAAGTATTGTACAAACTGTAATGTACCATAATGCCACAAACAGCAACACGGGCAAAAGAAGAATAAGAAAAACACAGTCAAGGTATCCACATTGTCAGCAACAATATTCAGGTGGTCTTCTGCTTTCAGACATGATTGACTGGTGTTAAGGGCGCCCAAAGAGTGAGTTGTTGTTGAGAGATTCTTAAACCTCCAGGTCTTGGTTTTCCAAGTGTGGAGTCCTTATTATGAGGCCAGGGGCAAATGACAGTTGTTGGAGTCGATTAATTTCTTATTCGTTTTTTCAAACATTTTTGCCATTCAAGTTGTTCAGGCAACACTTTGTGTAGATAAGTCCTTTACAGGTGGGTTCCATGAGTGAAATGTTTTTTGGGCCGTAAGTGATTCATTTCTGTTGCAATACAGAAGCAAGCCATTGACCCAAAATGGCAGCAGGGCTGATTTACCGCACCGTATCCAGCGTTGGTATTATATCTATGTTTAAAAATGGGGGATGTGTACCAATAGGTAGAAATCATGAGGATTATTAACAGAACGGTGAAGCCGCGTTTTCCGGCACCTCAGGTCCTCTGTGAAAGGCCCGAGAGCTGTCAAGATATTAAAGTAGAAATACAATCAATATCCTCTCAAAGGTAAATGTACTTTATCTGGAGGAAACGGTCGGGTGTCTGGACAACCAGCTGTTCAGATGTTTGTGATGTTCCTTTTAGTGGGCCTTTGGCTGGTGGTCCTCATTAAGGCCATTGCTGTCACTCGGTTCATTAAGGTTCCTGGATGTTGTCACAACAGACGTTAAGAGTCGTTGGGCTACCTGGATAATTTTGGGATAATTTTAACATTGTGGTAACAAAATATATTTTGTAACCATGGGCTTTTATGCAAGAATTACACAACTGCAATGTACCAATACCAAAAACAGCAGCACAGACAAACTTACAGAAATGGTGGGAAACCCACCTCCCTCCCAATCTGACACTAGATAAGTGTTGACTGAGGGACTTTTCAAAGCTATTTGACTGTCAGACAAACAGTTCAGCCAGAGACTAATGGCCCTTTTAGTGGGCCTACAGTTGTGAACAGTCCATGTAGGCAAGCATTGGTGGTTCAGTGGTAGATTTCTCGCCTGCCACGTGGGAGGTCTGGGTCCGATTCCCGGCCAATACATTGAGTCTCACTTAGTTTATAGGATGATACTACTCATGGGTAAAGCCTACCTTTGCTCTCAAAGCTGTTGGTGTTGTAGGTGTNAACAGTCCATGTAGGCAAGCATTGGTGGTTCAGTGGTAGATTTCTCGCCTGCCACGTGGGAGGTCTGGGTCCGATTCCCGGCCAATACATTGAGTCTCACTTAGTTTATAGGATGATACTACTCATGGGTAAAGCCTACCTTTGCTCTCAAAGCTGTTGGTGTTGTAGGTGTCACATGATGATAGCAGTTGAAGTAGTCTTTGTTGACCCCCCAATGACTTTGTATCTGCTTTTCCTTGGATACAGGCACCGTGACTCTTGTGTGAGGGATAACTTGTCTTTTGTGTCTTTATCACATTGAGAGATCTTTTCCATTTTACCCACCTAGGTTAGGCATGTTGCTGGCCTCGTTGGCGCAGTAGGCAGCGCGTCAGTCTCATAATCTGAAGGTCATGAGTTTGAGCCTCACACAGGGCATACTTTTGCCGCACATGTGCTTTTTCTGGACTGGTGTGAAGTCATGTACAATGTACAATGTGCACTGTGTAGATGCAGCAGTGGGAAAGTCTGTTGTGTTCATTCGCACAGTGGTATGTTATTGGTCATGTGTGCATTGGTGTTTCAGTGGTAGAATTCTCGCCTGCCACGCGGGAGGCCCGGGTTCGATTCCCGGCCAATGCAACTCATTTTCTCCGGTTTGATACCTCAACAGTGCAAAACACTTTTCTTTATCACATTGAGAGATCTTTTCCATTTTACCCACCTAGATTAAGCATGTTGCTGGCCTCGTTGGCGCAGTAGGCAGCGCGTCAGTCTCATAATCTGAAGGTCGTGAGTTCGAGCCTCACACGGGGCATCCTTTTGCTGCACATGTGCTTTTTCTGGACTGGTGTGAAGTCATGTACAATGTGCACTGTGTAGATGCAGCAGTGGGAAAGTTTATTGTGTTCGTTTGCGCAGTGGTATGTTAACTGGGCACGTGCGCATTGGTGGTTCAGTGGTAGAATTCTCGCCTGCCATGCGGGAGGCCTGTGTTCATTTCCGGGCAATACAAGCCACTTTTTCATTTTCTCGGGTTTGATACCCCAACAGTGCAGCATACTTCTTGGGATAATGGTACAGTGTGGTACCAAAACATGTTTTGTAACAATGAGCTTTTATTTAAGTATTGTACAACTGTAATGTACCAATGCCACAAACAGCAACACGGGGCAAAAGAAGAATAAGAAAACACAGTCAAGGTATCCACATTGTCAGCAACAATATTCAGGTGGTCTTCTGCTTTCAGACATTGATTGACTGGTGTTAAGGGGCCCAAAGAGTGAGTTGTTGTTGAGAGATTCTTAAACCTCCAGGTCTTGGTTTTCCAAGTGTGGAGTCCTTATTATGAGGCTAGGGGCAAATGACAGTTGTTGGAGTCGATTAATTTCTTATTCGTTTTTTCAAACATTTTTGCCATTCAAGTTGTTCAGGCAACACTTTGTGTAGATAAGTCCTTTACAGGTGGGTTCCATGAGTGAAATGTTTTTTGGGCCGTAAGTGATTCATTTCTGTTGCAATACAGAAGCAAGCCATTGACCCAAAATGGCAGCAGGGCTGATTTACCGCACCGTATCCAGCGTTGGTATTATATCCATGTTTAAAAATGGGGGATGTGTACCAATAGGTAGAAATCATGAGGATTATTAACAGAACGGTGAAGCCGCGTTTTCCGGCACCTCAGGTCCTCTGTGAAAGGCCCGAGAGCTGTCAAGATATTAAAGTAGAAATACAATCAATATCCTCTCAAAGGTAAATGTACTTTATCTGGAGGAAACGGTCGGGTGTCTGGACAACCAGCTGTTCAGATGTTTGTGATGTTCCTTTTAGTGGGCCTTTGGCTGGTGGTCCTCATTAAGGCCATTGCTGTCACTCGGTTCGTTAAGGTTCCTGGATGTTGTCACAACAGACGTTAAGAGTCGTTGGGCTACCTGGATAATTTTGGGATAATTTTAACATTGTGGTAACAAAATATATTTTGTAACCATGGGCTTTTATGCAAGAATTACACAACTGCAATGTACCAATACCAAAAACAGCAGCACAGACAAACTTACAGAAATGGTGGGAAACCCACCTCCCTCCCAATCTGACACTAGATAAGTGTTGACTGAGGGACTTTTCAAAGCTATTTGACTGTCAGACAAACAGTTCAGCCAGAGACTAATGGCCCTTTTAGTGGGCCTACAGTTGTGAACAGTCCATGTAGGCAAGCATTGGTGGTTCAGTGGTAGATTTCTCGCCTGCCACGTGGGAGGTCTGGGTCCGATTCCCGGCCAATACATTGAGTCTCACTTAGTTTATAGGATGATACTACTCATGGGTAAAGCCTACCTTTGCTCTCAAAGCTGTTGGTGTTGTAGGTGTCACATGATGATAGCAGTTGAAGTAGTCTTTGTTGACCCCCCAATGACTTTGTATCTGCTTTTCCTTGGATACAGGCACCGTGACTCTTGTGTGAGGGATAACTTGTCTTTTGTGTCTTTATCACATTGAGAGATCTTTTCCATTTTACCCACCTAGGTTAGGCATGTTGCTGGCCTCGTTGGCGCAGTAGGCAGCGCGTCAGTCTCATAATCTGAAGGTCATGAGTTTGAGCCTCACACAGGGCATACTTTTGCTGCACATGTGCTTTTTCTGGACTGGTGTGAAGTCATGTACAATGTACAATGTGCACTGTGTAGATGCAGCAGTGGGAAAGTCTGTTGTGTTCATTCGCACAGTGGTATGTTATTGGTCATGTGTGCATTGGTGTTTCAGTGGTAGAATTCTCGCCTGCCACGCGGGAGGCCCGGGTTCGATTCCCGGCCAATGCAACTCATTTTCTCCGGTTTGATACCTCAACAGTGCAAAACACTTTTCTTTATCACATTGAGAGATCTTTTCCATTTTACCCACCTAGATTAAGCATGTTGCTGGCCTCGTTGGCGCAGTAGGCAGCGCGTCAGTCTCATAATCTGAAGGTCGTGAGTTCGAGCCTCACACGGGGCATCCTTTTGCTGCACATGTGCTTTTTCTGGACTGGTGTGAAGTCATGTACAATGTGCACTGTGTAGATGCAGCAGTGGGAAAGTTTATTGTGTTCGTTTGCGCAGTGGTATGTTAACTGGTCACGTGCGCATTGGTGGTTCAGTGGTAGAATTCTCGCCTGCCATGCGGGAGGCCTGTGTTCATTTCCGGGCAATACAAGCCACTTTTTCATTTTCTCGGGTTTGATACCCCAACAGTGCAGCATACTTCTTGGGATAATGGTACAGTGTGGTACCAAAACATGTTTTGTAACAATGAGCTTTTATTTAAGTATTGTACAACTGTAATGTACCAATGCCACAAACAGCAACACGGGGCAAAAGAAGAATAAGAAAACACAGTCAAGGTATCCACATTGTCAGCAACAATATTCAGGTGGTCTTCTGCTTTCAGACATTGATTGACTGGTGTTAAGGGGCCCAAAGAGTGAGTTGTTGTTGAGAGATTCTTAAACATCCAGGTCTTGGTTTTCCAAGTGTGGAGTCCTTATTATGAGGCTAGGGGCAAATGACAGTTGTTGGAGTCGATTAATTTCTTATTCGTTTTTTCAAACATTTTTGCCATTCAAGTTGTTCAGGCAACACTTTGTGTAGATAAGTCCTTTACAGGTGGGTTCCATGAGTGAAATGTTTTTTGGGCCGTAAGTGATTCATTTCTGTTGCAATACAGAAGCAAGCCATTGACCCAAAATGGCAGCAGGGCTGATTTACCGCACCGTATCCAGCGTTGGTATTATATCTATGTTTAAAAATGGGGGATGTGTACCAATAGGTAGAAATCATGAGGATTATTAACAGAACGGTGAAGCCGCGTTTTCCGGCACCTCAGGTCCTCTGTGAAAGGCCCGAGAGCTGTCAAGATATTAAAGTAGAAATACAATCAATATCCTCTCAAAGGTAAATGTACTTTATCTGGAGGAAACGGTCGGGTGTCTGGACAACCAGCTGTTCAGATGTTTGTGATGTTCCTTTTAGTGGGCCTTTGGCTGGTGGTCCTCATTAAGGCCATTGCTGTCACTCGGTTCGTTAAGGTTCCTGGATGTTGTCACAACAGACGTTAAGAGTCGTTGGGCTACCTGGATAATTTTGGGATAATTTTA
>NW_019174280.1:2533745-2552521 GCF_002260705.1 Seriola dumerili
ACCGTATCCAGCGTTGGTATTATATCCATGTTTAAAAATGGGGGATGTGTACCAATAGGTAGAAATCATGAGGATTATTAACAGAACGGTGAAGCCGCGTTTTCCGGCACCTCAGGTCCTCTGTGAAAGGCCCGAGAGCTGTCAAGATATTAAAGTAGAAATACAATCAATATCCTCTCAAAGGTAAATGTACTTTATCTGGAGGAAACGGTCGGGTGTCTGGACAACCAGCTGTTCAGATGTTTGTGATGTTCCTTTTAGTGGGCCTTTGGCTGGTGGTCCTCATTAAGGCCATTGCTGTCACTCGGTTCGTTAAGGTTCCTGGATGTTGTCACAACAGACGTTAAGAGTCGTTGGGCTACCTGGATAATTTTGGGATAATTTTACATTGTGGTAACAAAATATATTTTGTAACCATGGGCTTTTATGTAAGAATTACACAACTGCAATGTACCAATACCAAAAACAGCAGCACAGACAAACTTACAGAAATGGTGGGAAACCCACCTCCCTCCCAATCTGACACTAGATAAGTGTTGACTGAGGGACTTTTCAAAGCTATTTGACTGTCAGACAAACAGTTCAGCCAGAGACTAATGGCCCTTTTAGTGGGGCTGCAGTTGTGAACAGTCCATGTAGGCAAGCATTGGTGGTTCAGTGGTAGAATTCTCGCCTGCCACGTGGCGTGGAAGGTCTGGGTTCGATTCCCAGCTAATGCATTGAGTCTCACTTAGTTTACAGGACGATACTACTCATGGGTAAAGCCTACCTTTGCTCTCAAAGCTGTTGGTGTTGTAGGTGTCACATGATGATAGCAGTTGAAGTAGTCTTTGTTGACCCCCCAATGACTTTGTGTGAGAGATAACTTGTCTTTTGTGTCTTTAGCACATTGAGAGATCTTTTCCATTTTACCCACCTAGGTTAAGTATATTGCTGGCCTCGTTGGCGCAGTAGGCAGCGCGTCAGTCTCATAATCTGAAGGTCGTGAGTTCGAGCCTCACACGGGGCATCCTTTTGCTGCACATGGGCTTTTTCTGGACTGGTATGAAGTCATGTACAATGTGCACTGTGTAGATGCAGCAGTTGGAAAGTTTGTTGTGTTCATTCGCACAGTGGTATGTTACAGGTCATGTGCGCATTGGTGGTTCAGTGGTAGAATTCTCGCCTGCCACGTGGGAAGTCTGGGTTCGATTCCCAGCCAATGCATTGAGTCTCACTTAGTTTACAGGACGATACTACTCATGGGTAAAGCCTACCTTTGCTCTCAAAGCTGTTGGTGTTGTAGGTGTCACATGATGATAGCAGTTGAAGTAGTCTTTGTTGACCCCCCAATGACTTTGTATCTGCTTTTCCTTGGATACAGGCACCGTGACTCTTGTGTGAGGGATAACTTGTCTTTTGTGTCTTTATCACATTGAGAGATCTTTTCCATTTTACCCACCTAGGTTAAGCATATTGCTGGCTTCGTTGGCGCAGTAGGCAGCGCGTCAGTCTCATAATCTGAAGGTCGTGAGTTCGAGCCTCACACGGGGCATCATTTTGCTGCACATGGGCTTTTTCTGGACTGGTGTGAAGTCATGTACAATGTGCACTGTGTAGATGCAGCAGTGGGAAAGTTTGTTGTGTTCATTCGCACAGTGGTATGTTAATTGGTCATGTGCGCATTGGTGGTTCAGCGGTAGAATTCTCGCCTGCCACACGGGGGCGGGAGGCCCGGGTTCGATTCCCGGACAATGCAACCCACTTATCATTTTCTCGGGTTTGATACCCCAACAATGCAAAACACTTCTTGGGATAATTGTACAGTGTGGTACCAAAATATGTTTTGTTACAATGAGCTTTTATTGAAATATTGTACAACTGTAATGTACCAATGCCACAAACAGCAACACTGGGCAAAAGAAGAATAAGAAAACACAGTCAAGGTATCCACATTGTCAGAAACAATATTCAGGTGGTCTTCTGCTTTCAGACGTTGATTGACTGGTGTTAAGGGGCCCAAAGAGTGAGTTGTTGGTGAGAGATTCTCAAACATCCAGGTCTTAATTTTCCAAGTGTGGGGTCCTCATTAAGGCCATTGCTGTCACTCGGTTCGTTAAGGTTCCTGGATGTTGTTACGACAGACGTTAAGAGTCGTTGGGCTACCTGGATAATTTTGGGATAATTTTACATTGTGGTAACAAAATATATTTTGTAACCATGGGCTTTTATGTAAGAACTAGAAAATTACACGGAAATTTTGAGTGCCACGGGGGCTATACTGCCGGGATGAGTACATGATTTATTTCCAGTGTTCAAAAGTCACCCTGATCATATTCTGTTTTGAGAAATGTCTTGATATAAAGTACTCTGATATAAAACAATGTTACATCCCTCCATCATGTATTATGTGGGAAATATCTCATATTCTGTGTTGTTTTTATTAATAAAACAAGAGGCAACATGTCTTCAAACTGGCATTTAAAGGGTTAAAATCCTGAAAACTAATAAACATTTGGTAGGTTTGAGCAGAACTGAAGTGGTTTAAGAGATGTATGCAAAAAAAAGCAGAAAAAAATATTGATATATGATGATTTTATAGCATTTTCTTTGTGTGTCCTTTTTTGGACGCGAGGAACCCCAGAGGGTACAAAATGTGTTACCAGTGTATAATAGACCTGTAACAGTAACTGACATTAGATTTTAAAAATATGTCAAAAAAGACACTTTCTTGCAGAAATCCATACCTTCAGCTGTAACACAGCCAAAATGATCAGCAAATCAAAAAAGAAAAGTGAAGAAAATGTCCAAAAAAGGACAGAGGGACCCCTGAGGGTTAATAAATCCCATGAACCGCTATTTAAATTACCACTATTATGTTTTTTTCGGTGCTAAATTTAACATTACTGGGGAGGAGAGCAACGCGACTAGAAGTGACAGCGAGAGAGGGCTAGTAGCTTCTCCTCTCCTCTGTCTCAGCGGAGACCGTCACAACTTCATTCACTCATTTAACAAAACAAAAAGAAAAGCAACAAAGGAAGCAGTAAATGGACTTACATATTTAAGACCTAACTAAATGTAATTTAAGACCTAACATGCGGCTAATGTAAAGCTAGCGGAGCTTGGAGAGTTGGTTATCTGGTTGCTAGGCACGCACACACGCACACAGGTCAGGAGCTGCCGTTGCCATGGCAATGTGAAAATCTGCCCAGAATTTGGCTTCTACATGGCTTCAAACAACTGCAAATTATGAGAAAACCGTTACTTCTTTTCAAAAACCGAAAACACCGTGACAGACACTGAAGCCAGAAGTTTCTTACAGTCTCTATTTTATTCAGATATTCCTTAAAATGAGTGAGTAAGCTCAGTGCGAAGACAGAGTGAGATTCTTTTGAAAAAAAAAGACGATTACATTAGGTGTCAATGAGAGTGAGACAGGTATTGCTGCCGGACTCGGCACCCCCGTTTAAATTTTGTGCAGACCCTGCCTGTCAAAGTTACATTTTATGAATCCCAACAACTATGTCTACATTTTGAGAAAGAATTATTTGTCTCCTTTTTACGGTTTGGCTGTGAGCTCGAGTTAAAAATAAAAATAAAGGTTATTTTTTTACTGCTTCACGCACTCTAGCCAACTGACGCTGTCACTCTAACTTTGAAGAAAAAGTGATTTGCACTCCTCCTTTGAGTGCTCATAGTTTGAAAAGTTTACATGTTATGTAAAAACAGTTGCTGTGTTTTGGAGAGAGCAGAAGTTTTCCTCCGTTTTATAGTTTGAATCACATTTCTACGTGCAGGTATGAGAGAGCTGGGTGACTCAGAAAAAAGGTGAAATTTTGTAGAAAAAAGGTGAAATTTTGTGGGTTTCTAAAGAAAATTCCAATGCATTCCTAATGCATTATTTTATATATATATATATATATATTACAGTATTTTGGGAATAACTTTGGGAAAAATTGGAATTTTAACACCAAAAGTCATAGCACCTCTTTCGGGAGACGCACGTTTTGATGTATATATTACCAGGGTTTTCTCAAAGCTCCGGGACGAGTTACACGCCAAAATTTGGCGGAAGAATAAAAATAAGCCCGAAGAAATATTAATAGATGCCTCGGAGCTGAGCACCCGTGGCATTAATGAGACTTGATTAAATATAGATTCAATTTAATAAAAACAACTTGACAAAGCTAAATGACCTAAATCAGAATGGTAAAGCTTCAAATAAACATGGAGCCTTTGACTTTGTCTGTTTTAGATCACAGCTTTAATAAAGACTGTAAGACGCTGATACAGAAAAACACTATTTTTGAGTCTTGTGCATAATTGTGATTCACTGCACTGTTTTCAGGAAGTTTGTTGTGTAGCAGGGCTGCTGTGTAGCTAGTACAGATGTCAACATACCAGAAATGTAGTAGTCGTTACCAATACCAATGAAATTCTGCAGTTCTCAATACAAAATTTAATATTACAGCAAAAAGCAGAGAACAACAGAGGCTGCTGCACACAGTGTTATAACACATACGCACATGTGCTTGTGCATGCACACACACATATGCACACACCTCCATATAGTCAGTGTGCAAACAGTAGTTTAAAGTTATAACTGTAACATGTAACTTGTATAACTCTGTATTTATTTATGTGTATGTGTTTTTTAACCTACAGTGGCCCCTGCAGTAAGAAGGCAGTAATTTCTTTATTTAAGACTGTACTCTCTTTTCCTATTACCATAAATCTTTAGAGATAAAACAAAAATGCAGTAACATTTCAACCAAAAACAAATTTAGTCGCAACACAATTACACCACCCTGATCTAATACTGATCTCATTGTATTTCATTACATGGATTAAAATACTGCAATCCTTAGTAATATATATACCTTAGTAATAACCGATGGAATTGTATCAAAAGATTATAAAATGATATCATCTTGAGGACAAATGATCCCGTTTTTTTGACTTTCACTTCAACCTTCTCCACAGTCAGCCTAGTCTGATAAACATAAGTAGCAAAATGTTGTTGCTCCATCAACAGGGCCAATCCCCTTCCTCTTACCAATATCATTGTGATGCTGAGGGCATTACCCTTTAATGTCTGAAAAAAAAGTAAAATAAAATAAAGGTGCTGCTTAATCAAAATAAAACAAACATCCAAAAAAGGGAAGGAAAAATCTTTTCTGAGAAAATGTGTCACGTGTTTAAAGGGTCACAAGAACAGAAAAGAAACACAGTCATCAGTCTGCTCAGAATGTTACTGCTGTGTGGTCTGAAAAAAATTGTGTAAACTTCACTCAAGTCACGTATCTGATAAAAGTGAAACTAAACACTGGAGTGGGAAGAGGATTTCATGCTGTATGTAGATTCCACTTTTTACTGGTGGCTGTTAGGATCAGTCATACACCTCAGACTCTTTGTGCCAGCACACTAAAGGTAGGACGGTTCTTCAGCTGATTATCAATGTAAAATTGACAGTCAACATACAAGATCAATGGGTTTCATTATAAACAGCTCAGGGCAAATGTTTTATTCTCCAGCAATGGGAATAAAAAAGTCTAAACCTGCTGCTGAACCTCCTTCATATCTCCACCCAATCACAACCTTACACGGTGGCCTTCAGCCAATCACCTGTAAGCTGTCAAAAAATGGTCTCTCTCTCTGCTGTCAATCAGCTGCCATTTCAGCACTGTGAAGAACCTTTTGTATGGCGTATGCTTATCTGCTACTATTCAGCTGCATCCTCACTTGCCAAAGCATGTCGGGTTTCGAATCAGATAACCTGGAGGATTTCAACCCCAGTGACGACCTCCTGCTAGAAGCAGTGCAGTCTCAGCGGAAAAGCGCCAGCATTGCATCCACCAAATCGGCTCTAGCATTAAGAGAAGCCGAGCTACTTGAGTCCAAGCTACAGGCCCAAGGCATTTCTCCTGTCCCAGGGCTTGAGCTAGCTCAACTGCACGAGTTGGCAAGCCTAATCGCTGGCAGCGATTCAGCCGATGACTCACCACCTCCTGCAGAGAGCCGCCATTTCCTGCCGAAATCCAGCGCAGCCATAGGCGTACCAGGAAGCCACCTACTTCCCAACAAAAAAGAAGGCCGCCAAGTTCAGCTCCTTCCTTTAACCTTGGCGTTGTCACAGTTCCAGCCACGCCCATCTCATCAGCCAGCTCAGCTCACCTGTGTGCCACTCATCAAGCCACTATATAAGCCCCTCCAGTTCACTCACTCTTCACCAGATTGTTCTTCGCCTTCTCTGCAAGACTTTCCAGCCTTCTAACAGCATTGCCTTGCCTTGTCTCTGCCTTGTTGTATGTATTCTTTACCTCCATGCGCGTGATTTTTTGTTTGTATTTTCATAGTTTAGAGTCATCTGTTTTGTCAAGTTTATAGCAGTTTTTGTCCCTCCATGTGGAGTGAATTTTTGTTCTAGTTGTTGATGCTTAAGTGTAATTGTAGAGCCACTGTTTTTTGAGAGCATTTTTAGTTGGTCTTTATAGTGTAGTGTTTTGGTTTTCCTCCTCAGAGAGAGATTCAGTGTTCATAGTGTTTAGCTTTTGTCTTCCTCCTAGTGGAGTGATTTTCTGTTGGTTTATTCCTTTTTGTTTCTGCAGTTTTGTCCCTCCATTTGGAGTGGTTTTTGTTTTATTAGATTTTTTCCCTGAATAGTTTAGTCTTGACTTTTTAGTATAAATTCCATAGCTGGTTTATTTTTGTCACTCACAGCCGATGTTGGAATATTAATAAAGTCTGCCTTATTGGATACTCTGCATCTGAGTCCTCTTTATAGTCCAGGCCTGACACACCTGTTGCTCATCACTCATGTCTCCACCTTTCCACCAAAGGAAAAGTAGATAATCTCATTCAGCTTCATACACATGGAACTGATGAAACATCTTCTCAATATCACATGACACACTGATGTGTGTGCAACCACTGCACAGTCTCATTGAGTCTCCTTTCCTTTACATATTTTCATCTTTCATCCAGAGATTTTCCTATGAACCTGGGACAGCTGTGCATGTGATGTTTATGGTCTTAACAGAATATACATGGTCGCTTTGAACCTGTCCTTGACTGTGCTTGATTCTCAGTCTCAATTGTTTTTGTATGGACACTGAACTTCTTTTCCTTAAGCTGGCATTTCTCTGTAGGTGTATCTGATTAGAAGAGAGTATGAAAGGAGGCATTAGGATTTCAGACAAGCTGTTTCCATTGACTTCCATTAACTTTTGAACAAACTGATTTCTTCAGTCATTTAAAATGTCAAGGCCTTTAACTCGAGGCATGGCTTGCTGACATGCATGCAGAAAATCTGCAAATGTCCTGAATCACTCAGTATCCTTTGAATGGATCTGGGTCAGCCAGTTAGCCAGGTTTTCCTGAATGCTCTCTGTATAGTGAAGAGATGACCATATCTGTGGGTAAGACAGGTTCCATGCATCTTTATAGACTTCTTTATCATTTCTATAAAAGATGTTAACAGGTGTCTTTCAAGCAGGAACTCCACATACTTTCTCAAATGTTTGTGTACGGACAAATGTTGTTTTGACCCATGTGGGACATGAATGAAGCCTGAGAACAAACTCACTCCAAGTGAGAAAATGACAAACAATGTGAAGACGTACAGCGGGGAAAATAAGTATTGAACGCGTTAACATTTTTCTCAGTAAATATATTTCTGATGGGGCTATTGACATGAAATTGTCACCAGATGTTGGTAACAACCCAAGCAATCCACACATACAAAGAAATCAAAATATATGTCCATAAATTAAGTTATGTGTAATAAAGTGGAATGACACAGGGAAAAGTATTGAACACGCTTAATGAAATTTATTTAATACTTAGTAGGAAAGCCTTTGTTGGTAATGACAGCTTCAAGACGTCTCCTGTATGGAGAAACTAGTGGCATGCATTGCTCAGGTGTGATTTTGGCCCATTCTTCCACACAAACTGTCTTCAAATCTTGAAGGTTCCCGGGGCCTCTTCTATGCACTCTGATCTTCAGTTCTTTCCACAGATTTTCAATTGGATTCAAGTCGGGTGATTGACTGGCCCACTCTATCAGCTTTATTTTTTTCCCTGAAACCAATGGAGAGTTTCCTTGCCTGTGTGTTTGGGATCATTGTCTTGCTGAAATGTCCACCCTCGTTTCATCTTCAGCATCCTGGTAGATGGCAGCAGATTCTTATCGAGAATGTCTCGGTACATTTCTCCATTTATCCTTCCTTCAATTGTATGAAGTCTGCCAGTACCCTATGCTGAAAAACAGCCCCACACCATGACGTTCCCACCTCCAAACTTCTCTGTTGGTATAGTGTTTTTGGGATGATGTGCAGTGCCATTTCTCCTCCAAACATGGTGTGTGCTATGTCATCCAAAGAGTTCAATTTTGGTCTCATCTGACCAGACTATATTCTCCCAGTATTTCATAGGCCTGTCCAAATGTTGTGCAGCAAACTTTAAACGAGCTTCGACATGCTTTTTCTTCAACAATGGAGTCTTGTGTGGTGAACTTGCATAGAGGCCATAGCGGTTGAGTGCATTACTTATTGTTTTCTTTGAAACAACTGTACCTGCTAATTCCAGGTCTTTCTGAAGCTCTCTGTGAGTGGTCCTTGGCTCTTGGACAACTCTTCTAATTATTCTTTTGACTCCTCTGTCAGTAATCTTGTGAGGAGCACTTGGTCGTGGCCGGTTTATGGTGAAATGATGTTCTTTCCACTTCCGGATAATGGCCCCAACGGTGCTCACTGGAACATTCAGAAGTTTAGAAATACATCTGTAACCAATGCCATCAGTATGTTTTGCAACAATAAGGTTGCAAAGGTCTTGAGTTCTTTGCTTTTACCCATCATGAAATGCCCATTGTGTGACACCTTGGTAATGAGAAACCTTTTTATAGGCCATCAATTAGGACTAAACCAGCTGATATTAATTTGCACTGATAAGGAGCAGGATTGCTTTCTTAATAGTGACAGATTTCAGCTGAAAGAAATTATGATCGTTAAGAACTGATGTCAACATGACAAAATGACTTGTATTTGTGTAGCAGTTATAATATCTAGTGTTGTATTCATGTTTAATTTGGATGCATTTGTCACCCACTATGATAGATGTAACTAATAAAACCTAAAATCCTGTTTTAAGTAAATATAATAAGCTACAGATGATATGGCTCATTTTTCAATATAAATTCTTCTAATTTCTTTCACTATCGTAACAAAATTTGGGGAAAGTGTTTGAAGGCTTGCACTGTCAGTTTATATTTAATAATTCATAATTTGACAGTATACTGGGTCATGTCAAACTCATGTCAAAATTAGTTCTTTTGATAAATAAAAGCAGGTTGAGTTTATAAGAAGACAGAAAGAAAGAAAGAAAGAAAGAAAGAAAGAGAAAGAAAGAAAGAAAGAAAGAAAGAAAGAAAGAAAGAAGAATCTGATCACTATGAATTCCATCAGCTCAGATTTATTATGACAGTGAATTTATTTTGACTGGACTGGAGCTGTGGTCTTTCAGAAAAACAAGAGCAGGGTGTATTATCAGAGAGCTCCAGCAGAGGGCAGCATGCTGTCATTTTCTGTAGGTTTCCAGTTGCTACTGGTGCTTCAGTCTTCTTCCTGTCAGGATACCTTCAAAGGCTCAAACAGCCAGGTTTGACCCTTACAAGACCATCAAGTTCTGTTCAGTGTCTTAAATAATACAAATACATCGGGGCGAACACACAAGAACAAAAACACTACAGCTGTCAAATTCACACAAATAACACAAAGAGAAAATTTGCATTGTGTTATTTATGTGAATTGTGTGTGAGCACACATTTAGAGATAAGTATATACATACTTGAAGAAAAATAGAAAATAAAACCCAGTTTTCTGTTCAAACTGTAGTTTCAAATGAAGAAGAAAACACAAGCGTTAAACATTTTAACTCATATAAAGAGGTGGATCCTTTTACAGGTATCATCACATCATTGTCAAGCTGAGCTACTAAATGTAAATGTATTTTATCATAATTAGTGTATGAAATTTTGAGTTACAGCCAAAACATATTTTGTGTGGTCACAGTGATCTTGACCTTTGACCACCAAAATCGAATCAATTCCAAGGTCCGAGTCCAAGATTTTGTCCGAAATCATTGTCATTCACTGCTCCCTACCCACTATCCAGGGAGTTCTATGTAGAGGACTGTACAGTGAGCTCATCAGTAAAATGGAAAAATACTTTCGGACACTACCCAGGTAAATTTCCAAGCACCATTTTTTTGTCTTTCAGCGTGCGCACAATGCATGATGGTATATATGGCTCGGTTAGAGACCATTAGCTGTCCAGTACTTTTCATGATTGTGCATTTATAGCTCTGTGCCAATTCAGGGGCCGCATCCTTCAGAGCACAGTCTACGTCGGTGTTGCCCTTTGTAGCCATCATAGAACACAATTAAGGTTGCCACCCATTCCGTATAATACGGGATCGTCCCGTATTTGAAAATCTTTTCATTCATGTTATGTCCTCAAATTGCTGTGAATAATGTAATGTCAAGTAAAGCCAAACCAGTTGTAGCCTACAAGTGGATTGGAAAAGTTATCAATCAGCAATAGATTTACAAGCTCTGTGTACTGTGAAAAAATGCAGAAGACAGAAGTCCCTTATTTTTTTGGCAACCCTAAACACAAAGGTCAAACTGTAATGAGATAGTCTGGTCTACAGAGGATTTGTTTACTGTAAACAACTGTTCCTGCCCTTACCGTTGCATCACAAAGGGTGGCTCCTGTCACCTAGCAACCTTAGCTAACTAATCATGGCTTCTTTTTTTTTTTCAAAACTTGAGGTTTTAAACACACAGCATATAACTTCTGCCTCTAGGGATATCTCAATCAAAACAATAAGAAAGGACAGTGGGGGGTGATGTCATGAAATAGCATGGGATCATGGGAGTTGTTGTCTTCACCACTATTACCATAAGCTCCTCCCAGTTTGGATTCCTTCTGTGTCAGTGGTTCAGGAAATCGAACTTTGTAGTGACAGTTGTTGAGCTGCAATCACACATTTCATTTCTTTACTTACGTTTTCATTTGGACACAATAACTCAACACTGATATGTATTTTTAAAAGGCTTTACAGAGGCCAGGATCACATCTGCAGTTGTTTTAAAAAATGTTATCATGTAGTTGATTCAGAACAGCTCATAGTGAAATTTTTTTCTCTGCTAATAATTAAAACATGTCTGGACTGAAAACCTGTAATTGGTCAATTTAAAATGTGCAAAGATGAACTAATTGTATCAGACACAGTTGTGTTTGTTCCCACCTAATGTAAGTTCAACGTGTGCTGTTATTTTAGTTGATTTGTGCTTTTAATTCCATGTAAGAAGGCTATGAGAAGCTGTAATGTTACAAACTACAAGGGAATTAAAAAAATCACACACATCTGCTTCTGGGCGAACCTTTGACCGAAGTGTGAGCACATGTTGTTACCTTCTGTAGCAGACCATGTCTCAACCTACACAAGAAAACAATGACAGAACAGAAAGTAAAATTATACAGTGGGGAGACCACTTTCAGACAGGGCTGCATGATATGCAAAAAAAAAAAAAAAAAACATATTGCAATTATTTTGGCAGATATTGCAGTTGCAATATGCATTTAATTTCATCACTGAAAAACTCTTGTACCTAACAAACATGTTCCTTTTCATCTGATAATAAGATTTGTAGGCCGGGGCGTCTCTGCTAATAATGCACAACAATGTGACACATTTTACCTTTATCAAAAGAAAATTGCTGTGATTTGGATATTGCACTTTGCCATATTGCAATTTTGCTTATATTTCAATTAAATGTGCAGCCCTCCTTTCACATTCAAGCGAATGGTAAAAGGTTGAGGCACAAAAACCTCTTGGTTAGGGTTAGGATTCTTTCTGCCAGAAAGAATGTGGATGAGGTGATAGCTTTTGTGCATCAGGAACTACAACACAGTGCAAGAGCATTGCTGGTTACATCTATGGACAATTCAATCTCAGAGAACATCCAGGGTATTTTCTCATAAATTTACAACTTTAAGCTCTGAATACTACCCTCATCCCTCTGTATCTATTTCTTTATTTACTGTCTTACTTATTTTTTATTGTCAATACCCCTCACTGAAGGCAGTTATTTCTTTATTTACAACTGTAGGATACTTAATTTTCTGAGCAATCTTTAGAGATAAAATACAACTGCAGTAACATTACACTTTCAATAAATAGTCACATTAGGGCACAATGATTCCTACCTGGATCCCATACTGATAAAATACTGCACTCTTCCTGATGGAATTTGCTCTTTTTAAAGAGAGCCTAGTTACTTCCATGGGACAAATGACCCTGTTCTATTTGACTTTTACCTTAACCATCTCCACAGTCAGTCCACAGTGTGATAAACAGCTGTAGTAAATTGTCTGGCTGCTCCATCCAGGGCCTCTCCTCTACCTCTTACCAATATCATTATGATGTTGAGATCGGGGTGTTAACCCTTTAAATGTACATCTCAATCTATCTGACAGGAATCTATGTCGTTGAATCTGAAATATGCAACTTGATCCAAGTTTAAGTATTTTTGAGTGAAAGAATGATAAAATGTGTTTGTAGCCTCAATGTGAAAAAAGCTCAAATAAATGGTGATGCCCTATAAACATAAAACAAACAAGTAAAACAGGAAAAAAACAACTGATGAAATGTGCCATGTCTTAGTGTTGAAAGAGTCACAGGAACAGAAAAACAAACACTCATCAGTCTGCTGAAAATGAAACTGCTGTGTGGTCGGAGAGAATTAAGGTATGCTTCACGTAAGTCACGAATATGATCAAAGTGAAACTAAGTGGGACTATAATTTCATAATGAATATAAATGACATGATTTTTTTCTGCTGCTAACGGTTTACATTCCTAGGATCAGTCCACTGTCAGCACACACACAAGGTAGGACGGTGTTATGATGTCTGGGGTTAGATTTATGGTTGAGTTTGTTTATGCTCGTAAAACTGATTAAAGAAGAGTAACTAGGGAATATGATCATTGTAATATTGACAGTAAACATACAAGACTGCGGATTTAGTCATTGTTAGGAGATTTAGCTTTAGCTATTCTGTTTGTACAGCAATTTGAATCATAAATAAAAAATATTTGCTAAAATGACTGTATTTATTTTAAACCTTCAAAGTAATATAATATTAAATGTATTTGTCAGTTTACTTTACTACACTTCTACAACCAGGTGTTTGGTTAAAGACAGAAGCAAAATACTTTCTTTAAACATGAGCTCAGAGTAAATGTTTTACTTTCATCATGAATTAAATATTTGCATTTGCTGTATTTATCATAAATTACAATGTAATATAACATTATAAAGGTATTGGTCAGTTGCTTTATACCTTTAGTACCAAGTGTTCAGTCAGTTTAGTTTAAGACTGAAACAAAATGATTTCATTTAACAGCTCAATGTAAATGGTTTACTTTCCAGCAATGGGAGCAAATAAGTCTAAACCTGCTGATGAACCTCGAGCACGCAAGGTCAAAAAACAGCTAAAGCCAGAGTCGCCATGTAAGTTTGGCCTCGGGCCAATTTTTTTCTAATCAGATGGTGGGACAGAACATAATCAAGGCCAATTTAAGAAATTGATTGATAAAAATGCATGTGGAATTTACTTTGCAACTGTTCATATGTGTGGGGCTGTGACTGTTTGTGTCCGTCATTCACTCTCAAAATGGATAGGTGTAATAAGCATTCTTCAGGTGGGGGTAGATTCTCTGTTTGGACATTATAATTAAATGTGGGACTGTCAGTCCAATATTGTAAGATTAAAAAAAATAAATAAATAATCACATTATCAAAAATAACCTTTTAGCCAACGGGCCGCAAGTTGCTGACCACTGATCTAAACTGAATCTCTGAATGTCAGCATTATTTCTCAACATTTGTCTTCTGCACGTCAGTTCTAGATAAAGAATGGAGGGAAATAAACTGGAGGTGAGTGTGTTTGCATCCTGAATTTAAAATTTTGAAACATCTGTTTAATCTGTGAAATGTGTTTTCGTTTTTTTCTAAAGTGTGATGTAATGTTTCCTCAGCGGAGACAAATACACAGATCTGCAGTTTGTGAACGACTACAATCCTCAGACTGAAGGTCAGCAGCTCAGGATTCTTCTTCATGGGCTGAGTGGAGCTGGAAAGTCCAGTTTCATCAACTCTGTCCACAGTGTCTTAAAAGGCAGAATGTGCACACAGGCTTTGGTGGACAACCCCTCACATGACTGTGTCACCAAAGAGGTAAAAGTTTGATTGTGTTGATATCATGAATAGGAAATATTAATAATAATAATTTAATAATAATAATAATTCTTCTCATTAAACAGCGTGTGCCATGGAACCTATTCCACATCAGGTTGATATCACCATACTAGCTATAGCTCACATTTTTAACCTCTAAACTCACCAAACCCTATATTGCATGAAAGCATATTAGCGCCATAAAGGTAAAATAAAAAAAAATAGAATTACTGCCTCGCAGTTGTCTGCCTCCGCCACTCAGACTAGTTTTAGACACCATCCCTGTTTATCCACAATCATATAAAATATGAACCATTTGTGTGAAATTTTATCTGATTGCTGTGTGAGGTCTTGAGTTATGGCTGAAAAGTGTTTTGTGAGGTCACACTGACTGACTTTGACCACCAAAATCTGGTGGTCTACCTTTAGCATGTGGTACAGTATTTATTATATCCCAGTGTCTACATATTACCCATCCTTTCATACTATGCCTCCTGGCTGGTGGTGATAAACTGGACAAAGATACTCTAATAAAGGATCATAAGACATCACCAACTGCACCAATGGAATAAAAGTAGAACAGTTCCTGTCCCCTAACTGACAGCAGTCATCAGGCGTCCATTATATTGTAATCATTGGAAACATGGTAACGTTCATAACATTACATGAGTCGTCCCAGAGCCCTAATGTCAGTAACTTTATTATAGAGGTGAAATTTGCAATAACAAGCTAGCTCACGTTAAGTAACGTTAACACCTAATGTTATAACCAAATCTTGATGGCTAGCATTAGCTTAATCAAAACAACTCATCCTTATCAGCCTAATTAATAGTCCCAAGCTTGACACTTACTGTAAGAGAGTTGCACCTTTAACCCCACCCCTGTTCTGCTCACAGTTTAAGATGTTCAGTTGAATAAATATAAAGTTCATGTAGCTCCAAACAGAAGCACTTGCAGCAACATAAGCTGAACTAAACCGACAGGCACCAGGCACAATAACAATTGTCCATGTGTTTTACAGTACACGACCTACAAGATCGAAAAGGGAAACCCAAACACCTTTTACCCCTTTGTCTTAAATGACATGATTGGTATGAAAAACGCCAATGACAGAGTCCATGTGAAAGATATCAAACGGGCGCTGAGGGGACATGTGAAAGACGGTTACACGGTAGAGTTTATGTATTTTTAAAACTATTTTAAAAAACTGTCATCTGTTTTCCATTATATCGATCTTAGTAATTGTCGTCATTTAACTATACCTGACTTTGTTTTCAGTTCAATCCTGTCTATAAGTTATCAAAGGAAGATCCGTACTACAACGAGTCCCCAACCATCAACAACAAAGTGCACATTCTGGTTTGTGTCATTGATGCCAGCACAGACGATCTGTGCGGGGAAAATGTTGCTGCGACACTACGGGATATCAGACTTGAAGCCAGTGAACTGGGTGAGAGCAGAAACCACCATTTTATTCTTTTCCACTCTGAGGTCACACTCCCCTCTTGCAGGTTTCCTTAGTTTTTTCCGTCCTCATAGAGAACATCAGCTCTGGTCAGCCTGAGTATACTGTATTTTTAATGTAATTTGTTCACATTCAAGTTTTGTGTTTCCTTCCCGCAGGGATTCCTCAAGTGGCCGTTTTCACCAAAATTGATGAGGCCTTCCCCGAGATTAAACAAGATATAAGGAACATCTACAAAAGCAAAAAGCTAAAGGCAAAGGTATACTATTACTATTAATTCAATTAATTTGCACAAAGATGATGTATAATTTCATTCAAAGACATTTGCAGTATTTAAGCACAAAGCTGCGAGCTGTAATTCATGAACTGGGATGTTGTGATTTTTAAATGCAGATGCAGAAGTTCAGTGTAAACGTGGGTATTCCAATGAACTGCATCTTTGCTGTCCAGAACTACCATTCAGAAATGCACCTCCACAATGACATTGACACTCTAATCCTGAGCACTCTGAGACGCATCATCGCCTTTGGAGATGACTTCCTCAATAAACAAAATATGTGCTAAATGTTAAGACAGGTTTGCTGAAAGAACGTTGGCTGAATTTCATAAAACTATTGTGTGACAAAAGACCACAATCGCATTTGTGTTTTGTTTGCAGCTTTTTTTTCAAACAACTTTATTTTAAGTTTAAGTAGAGATCCAAATGTTTCCAGAAATGTCAAATTTGTGTAAATGTGTCTAAATTATCCTACCTCTGCTAATGTCAAATAGACTTTTTGGTTTTGCTGAACTGTCATATTTGTTCTTGTGAGTGTTTCTTGTGCTTGGAAAAGAGATCTTAATCTTAACTAGAAAATTCCAGGGAAATTTTGAGTGCCACGGGGGCTATACTGCCGGGATGAGTACATGATTTATTTCCAGTGTTCAAAAGTCACCCTGATCATATTCTGGTTTTGAGAAATGTCTTGATATAAAAGACTCTGATATAAAACAATGTCACATCCCTCCATCATGTATTATGTGGGAAATATCTCATATTCTGTGTTGTTTTTTTTTAATAAAACAAGAGGCAACATGTCTTCAAACTGGCATTTAAAGGGTTAAAATCCTGAAAACTAATAAACATTTGGTAGGTTTGAGCAGAACTGAAGTAGTTTAAGAGATTTATGGAAAAAAAAAAGCAGAAAAAAATATTGATATATGATGATTTTATAGCATTTTCTTTGTGTGTCCTTTTTTGGACGCGAGAAACCCCAGAGGGTACAAAATGTGTTACCAGTGTATAATAGACCTGTAACAGTAACTGACATTAGATTTTAAAAATATGTCAAAAAAGACACTTTCTTGCAGAAATCCATACCTTCAGCTGTAACACAGCCAAAATGATCAGCAAATCAAAAAAGAAAAGTGAAGAAAATGTCCAAAAAAGGACAGAGGGACCCCTGAGGGTTAATAAATCCCATGAACCGCTATTTAAATTACCACTATTATGTTTTTTTCGGTGCTAAATTTAACATTACTGGGGAGGAGAGCAACGCGACTAGAAGTGACAGCAAGAGAGGGCTAGTAGCTTCTCCTCTCCTCTGTCTCAACGGAGACCGCCACAACTTCATTCACTCATTTAACATTCATTTAGCAGTGGCGGGCCGCCACTGCTAAATGAATGTAGAGGAAACACTGTACTCTGAACAGATATATTACCGCTGCCTAAAGAACAAGGTGTGTGAGGTCTTCTAAACTTATATTCTCTTCATAGCAGCCAGAATTCTTTCTTCTTTGGTGAATGAACAATCATATTCTCCCTTGCTTCATACAGTCAGTGATTTTAAAAAAGCACTCACCCACTTAATTTTTTTACATTGGTGGACAATCAGGAGTTATCAGTGCACAGAATCTATGATCCCTTTGAAAGGGTTTGAAACATTTGAACCTCTGAACGCTCAGTATCACGTCAAATTAGGATTAGTTGCCATTATGTTAGTTAGACAAACTGGTGTTAAGAAGTTTTGCCAGGTGCTTCACGTAGCGGGATATGTGCAACCTGGTTGTGGGGTGCAGCAAGCTGTTAGGATCTGAGGCAGACCGATGAACCATGTCTGCATACTCCTGATCCACACGCTGCAGCATGTCCTTCTCCCCACGGTACTTCTGCAACAAGCCGTCGATTGCATCTTTCATGGGTGGTGTCCAGCGTGTGTGGTCCAACACAAACCACCTGATTTAATGGGTCCGGTGCGGGCACCTCTCGGTGCGGACCTCAGTGGCAGGGGCAGGGCATGTGAGATTCGTGAAACACAATAAAGCAATTAGAGTTCCTCAGTCGATCATGTTATTACATTATAACATACAGCAAAACTTTATACACAAAGCGTTCAGTTAACTGACCCATTGGTACTGGATGTTCCTGGTCATCTCCTAATGGCATCTCCTGCTTTAGCAGCGTACTGGCAGAGCGGACGTGTCCGACGGATGGTGCTGCTCCAGGGGATGTCACGCCAGAGAGCAGTGTCAAGCTGGGGGAGGGTGCTGTGTCTGGAGCTTGGGCAGGAGCGGGTGTCTGCACAGGGGACGGAGGCGCAGGAGCAGCTGGTTTGTCTCTCTTTTGGGATCGGTGTTTGTCCCAATCCAGAGGGACTGGACGACAGCCTGGCTCTCTGTACTCCAGGTCAAACCTCTCTCCGGTGTCTCTGTCAGAGAGGTGGAGTGCGGGGTACTTCTCCTGGCCAGTCACACTCAAGGAGGCCAAGTTCAGCTCAGCTGTTAAAGCTGGATCAGAAACAGCAGGGAGGATGACACCTGGCTGTTTAAGGTCCACCAGCCACTGGTAGTCACCGTGTCACCCCTGTCATGCCCTGGGCCTGGAACAATTCCGGGGAGACATGAGTCCCGGTGATCCACTGAGCCTGATGAAAGTGGTACCCCTCCTGCTGTGATTTACCTCTAACAGGTATCCAGATGGGGACTTTGGCACCTTCACCAGGCACATGGTTCAGCTGAAGAGTTCCACCATACCTGTACATTATGCCCTCGG
>NW_019174280.1:2553566-2559881 GCF_002260705.1 Seriola dumerili
TCAGCCTTAGAGATAGGGTGAGGAGCTCGGTCATCCGGGAGGGACTCGGAGTAGAGCCGCTGCTCCTCCATGTCGAGAGGAGCCAGCTGAGGTGGTTCGGGCATCTGGTGAGGATGCCTCCTGGACGCCTCCCCAGGGAGGTGTTTCAGGCATGTCCCACTGGGAGGAGACCTCGAGGTCGACCAAGGACACGCTGGAGGGATTATATCTCTCAGCTGGCCTTGGAACGCCTCAGGATTCTCCCGGAGGAACTGATGGAAGTGGCCGGGGAGAGGGCCGTCTGGACCTCTCTGTTGAGGCTGCTGCCCCCACGACCCGGATCTGGATAAGCGGGAGATACGATACGATACAATTGTCACTCACTCAAAACAGTTCAAAAGCACAATGTGTGTGTGTGTGTGTGTGTGTGTGTGAGAGCACACACTTGTGTGACAAAGAAGACGGGTGGGGCTGTCAAGATATCAAAGTAGAAAACCAACTGATATCCTCTCAAAGGTAAATGTACTTTATCTGGAGGTAATGGTCAGTTGTCCGGACAACCAGTTTTCAGATGTTTGTGGTGTTCGTTGGCACAGTGGTATGTTAACTGGTCATGTGTGCATTGGTGGTTCAGTGGTAGAATTCTCGCCTGCCACGCGGGAGGCCCGGGTTCGATTCCCGGNCCACTGGGAGGAGACCTCGAGGTCGACCAAGGACACGCTGGAGGGATTATATCTCTCAGCTGGCCTTGGAACGCCTCAGGATTCTCCCGGAGGAACTGATGGAAGTGGCCGGGGAGAGGGCCGTCTGGACCTCTCTGTTGAGGCTGCTGCCCCCACGACCCGGATCTGGATAAGCGGGAGATACGATACGATACAATTGTCACTCACTCAAAACAGTTCAAAAGCACAATGTGTGTGTGTGTGTGTGTGTGTGTGTGAGAGCACACACTTGTGTGACAAAGAAGACGGGTGGGGCTGTCAAGATATCAAAGTAGAAAACCAACTGATATCCTCTCAAAGGTAAATGTACTTTATCTGGAGGTAATGGTCAGTTGTCCGGACAACCAGTTTTCAGATGTTTGTGGTGTTCGTTGGCACAGTGGTATGTTAACTGGTCATGTGTGCATTGGTGGTTCAGTGGTAGAATTCTCGCCTGCCACGCGGGAGGCCCGGGTTCGATTCCCGGCCAATGCAATCCTCTTTTTCATTTTCTCCGGTTTGATACCTCAACTGTGCAACACACTTGTCTTTATCACATTGAGAGATCTTTTCCATTTTACCCACCTAGGTTAAGCATATTGCTCGCCTCGTTGGCGCAGTAGGCAGCGCGTCAGTCTCATAATCTGAAGGTCGTGAGTTCGAGCCTCACACGGGGCATCCTTTTGCTGCACATGTGCTTTTTCTGGACTGGTGTGAAGTCATGTACAATGTGCACTGTGTAGATGCAGCAGTGGGAAAGTCTGTTGTGTTCATTCGCACAGTGGTATGTTAATTGGTCATGTGCGCATTGGTGGTTCATTGGTAGAATTCTTGCCTGCCACACGAGAGGCCTTTGTTCGATTCCTGGCCAATACAGCCGACTTTTTCATTTTCTCTGGTTTGATACCCCAACAGTGCAGCATACTTCTTGGGATAATTGTACAGTGTGGTACCAAAATATGTTTTGTAACAATGAGCTTTTATTGAAGTATTGTACAACTGTAATGTACCAATGCCACAAACAGCAACACGGGGCAAAAGAAGAATAAGAAAACACAGTCAAGGTATCCACATTGTCAGCAACAATATTCAGGTGGTCTTCTGCTTTCAGACATTGATTGACTGGTGTTAAGGGGCCCAAAGGGTGAGTTGTTGGTGAGAGATTCTTAAACCTCCAGGTCTTGGTTTTCCAAGTGTGGAGTCCTTATTATGAGGCCAGGGGCAAATGACAGTTGTTGGAGTCAATTAATTTCTTATTCGTTTTTTCAAACATTTTTGCCATTCAAGTTGTTCAGGCAACACTTTGTGTAGATAAGTCCTTTACAGGTGGGTTCCATGAGTGAAATGTGTGAGATAGCTTTAACCAGAGAAAACAGCACAATAGGCGGAAGGACAGCTTTATTGCTTCATTTTTTTATTTTAATTTCCACAAAGGGACAGGGTTCAAAATCCCTGATTTAGGCTATCAACTAGTTTGAGGATAAAATGAGTTAGGAAAGCCATTGAAAATATGTTGGGATTTAGAATTCAAAATTAATTCTTATAAATGTAAAATTAGTTTTTGTAGAACTTACAAATTATATTATCATATTAAATGGTATTTGGATGATGTAAACCTGCTACTTCTGAACAGAGATATAATTACCGACTGCCTAAAAACAAGCTGTGTGGGTTTCCTAAACTTATATTCTCCTTCATCATCACAGAATTCTTCTTCTATTCGTGAAATGAGACCAACTCATAATTCTCCCTGCTACTTTTAAAGACAATATCCAAAAGCACTCAACCCACTTCAATTTTTTTACACATGTAGACAGTTATCAGTGCACAGAATCTATGATTATCTCTTTGAGAGGGTATTGAAACAAATTGAATCTCTGAACGCTTCAGTATCCCCACATGATCACAATTAGGGATAGTTGAATTATGTTAGTTAGGAACAAAATGTGATATAAGAAAGCAACTGCTGGAAAACTTACAAATGATGATTCTCACCTGCTAGAGAAGTGTTTTGAACATTAGAAATAATTTTATTCTGATATATTATGTTAAAGCAAAACATACTGCACAATTCAATATTTACAATATGGAAAATTATTGAGTGACAGCAAGTATATTTAGCATTTAATAAAAGTGCGAGAAAAATGCTAGAAAAGTCTAATAGCGTGAGGACGTTTGGCACTGTTTCACACAAACCTATGGACTAATAAATCATAAAGAGAAGAAAATCAGTTAGCAATATTAAGGACAGCTTTCAAATATAACTTTTTAACAAGGCTGGTGAAAATGACAAATGATGTAAACACGAGAACACTATGTACATATGATCGACAAATATTCCAACGATGTGTACAATTTACATATTTACAACTATACATTAATCAATTTACCAGTATAATAGAGAAACATATGAACATACAGAACAATAGTTTTCTCTACTCGACACTGTAATAGTACCATGCCAATATTTTTTTCTTTCCTCCACCCATCTTTGTCTCTCTGCCTCATAGAAAGGAAGCCTGAAACTCCTTCCAGTTCATCACTTGGCCAGCCTTTCTCTCTGTACAGAGAGTACACTTAGATGGCAGTTAAATGTATTTCCCTGCCACGCCAGGGAAAGCTGTATGAATGCTGTGTGGGCGGGTTTGGTCCCATGTTTTCAGGTCCATGCGGCAGAATCTGCAGAGGCGGCCTGTTTCTGGAGGTCTGGGCCTTTTCCTATCTATTTATCATTTTTTCTTCACCCGTTTTGTAGTGGCCTCCACTCTCTCTGAGAATTCTGGGCTTTCAAATCTCAAGGGCATTTTGGGGTTTAGAGAGTCCATCAGCAGCGTAGCGTCTGCGGTACACCTTCTTCGAACAACTAGAAAATACGACACAGGCCCTCGCAGTAAAAAAAGTGCACAGGACAGTTCATTAAGTCTTACTGAGACTTTGGCTGTTCCCACAGGCAAGACCAAGGTCTTTGTCTGCCTTTTTATCTGCTGTGGCTGCTGCTGTGTGCTGCTGCTCGACTGCTGCTTGCTGCTGCCTGTGCTTCTGCTCTGCCTTGCTGTGCGTTGCTGCTGCTCTTGTGCTGTGCTGCCTCTCCAAAGATTGTCTCCACAATTTTTCTTTCAATAGAGATTTTGTGTCAGAGGTGTGTTAGAGAGGCAGGCGCACTTTGGCATTAACAACAGCTGGCTTCAAGGTGAACCCCGCGAACACTAGCTGTCTCACTCCCTCTTGGTAAAGAGTGCCCACAAGTTGCTGAAGTCTGCAGAAGTTTATTCCTGGCCTAGTGTTCAAGAAGAACTGGTGTTAAGAAGTTTGTGCCAGGTGCTTCACGCTAGCGGATATGTGCAACCCTTGTTGTGGGTGCGAGCAAGCTTGTTTAGTATCTGAGGCCACGACCGACTAGCCATATCTATGAATGTCGTGCAATACTCCTGATCCAGCACGGCTGTGCAGACATGTTCCTTTTCTCCCCCAGCGGTTACTTCCTGCTAACAAAAGCGGATGTCGATTTGCATGCTTTTCTCATGTTGAGTGAGGTCCAGAGCGTGTTGTGGTCCCAACACAAAAACCCCACCTGTTTTAACTGGTCCATTGTATGCGGCATACTTGCAGACCTCATGTGCAGGGGTTGCTAGGGCATGTTGAAGATTTCGTGACAACACAATAAAGCAATTAGTGAGTTCCTCAGTCGATCATGTTATTGCATTATAACCATCACAGCAAAACTTTGATATACACAAGCGATTCAAGTAAAACTGACCCATTGGTAACTGGATCGTTCCTGGTCATCTCCTATGGCATCTCCTTGGTTTAGAGACGTACTGTCAGAGGGAGCGTGATCCGACAGGATGGTGTTCGACTCCAGAGGGGAGTCACCCAGAAGAGCAGTGTTTCAACTGGGCGTAGTGTCTGTCTGTGTCTGCGAGGCTGGCAGGAGCGAGGTGTATTGTCTGCACAGGGACGGAGGCTCGCATGGAGAGCTGGTTTGTCTTCTGGTGGATCGGTTGTTTGTCCCCAATCCAGAGGAGCTGGACGACAGCCTGGCTCTCTTACTCCAGGCAGAACACTACTCTCCGGGTGTCTCTGTCAGAGGTGGAGGTGACGAGGGTACTTCTCTCTGGCCATTCACATCAGGAGGCCAAGTTCAGAAATCAGCTGTTTAAAGCTGGCATCAAAAACAGCAGGGAGATACAACTGGCTGTTTAAGGTCCACCACCGCTGGAGAGTTCACCGCGTCAACCCCTTCATTGCCCTGGGCCTGGAACAATTCCGAGGGAGACATTTGAGTCCGGTAATCACTGAGCACTGATGAAAGTGGATTGGTACCCCTCTGCTCGTGATTACCTTCTAGACAGGTATCCAGCATGGGACTTTGGCACCTTCACCGGCACAGGTTCAAGCTGAAGAGTTCCACCTCGATACCTGTACATTAATTGCCCTGCGGAGAGTTCAGGGTCACTGAGGCAACCACTGAGATGTGCAACTCGCTGTATGCCGCCATGTCTCTCAGATGGATACTTGAGAAGGTGGGAACATGTGTTGGGGTCCGGGCAGGTGGAAAAATTTCAGGACTTTCTCCACCTGTCCAGCAGCTCCATGGGTTTTGGAACTTTTGGTCCTGCAGTGCTCTCTTAGTGTGCTTTTGGTGGGATTGCTGGATGGATACCACAGAACCTATGAGCCGTCCTGGAGTTTCTTTAGGTCCGCCTGATCAACCACAGAGAAGGCAGCGGAGAGAGCTGCAGAAAGCTGAACAGAGCGATGCATGCCTCAGAGGTGCGACTCCAGTTTTAAAAAGCGACCTCAGGAGTGAACAAGTTCCAGTTTCACAAACCCATGTTGGGGTGGTAACGTACCGTTGACGCACAAGTATTGGCATGGTCCAGAGTGGCCGGAGCAATAATGAAGGAGTAGTCTTCCACGCACCAACTGTCGATGTTCACCGGGATGCAGTCCGGGGATCTTAATGTAGCACGCAATCCCTAAAATGCAAGGCACAGACATTTAGGGCAATTTAGATTTAAAAAAGACACAGATTCTTTAAATATACATCACATTTACAGTTTGAGAAAGTGAAATGAGAAAATTACTGTTCTCACCTGTCCATCCAGTGGTAGCCTGCCTTGTTCCACTCAGACACACCAGAAACGTCCGATGTACCTCTTCGCACAGAAAACAAGTAGAATTATTAGGTTTATTTAGGAAGCTACTTTTGAAAAACGTACTGATATTTCAGGTATTGTCTCACATCACATGGCCTATCAAAATGTTGCTGCTGTAGATCCTCTTATCTCTGAACTTCATTAAAACATTCAAGAAAGCACAGTGTGTGTGTGGGTGTTGTGTGTTTGTGTGTTGTGTGTGTGTAGAGAAGAGAGAGAGCACCACACTTTGTGTGACAAAGAAGGGGCATGGGGATAGATTCAAGAAGAGGTGGAAAAGTACTTGTAGTATTTAGAGGAGAAAGAGTCAGGAGAAGAGAAATGTTTGGAAAAGAGTGAGAAAACAGTACATTTGATATCATACTGTAGTCAGATTCAGTTTTTGACTCTGATACTCTGTTAATGCCCGACGTTAATTATTTCCAGACATGAAGAGAAAATGCTAAGTTTGTAAACAAAGAAACCATTCGTGGTTC
>NW_019174280.1:2559906-2568791 GCF_002260705.1 Seriola dumerili
TTTTTTGCGCGCCGTAATGTGTATTCATTTCTGTTGCAATAACAGAAGCAAGCCATGGACCCAAAAATGGCAGCAGGGCTGATTTTACCGTACCTTATCCAGCGTTGGTATTATATCCATGGTTTAAAAATGCGGGCATGCTGTACCAATAGGTAGAAATCATGAGGATTATTACAGAACTGAAATGCCGCGTTTTCCGTCACCTCAGGTCCTCTGTGAAAAGGGCCACGAGAGCTGGTCAAGATATTAAAGTAGAATTACAATCAATATATCCTCTCAAAGGTAAATGTACTTATCTGGAGAATAACGTCGGGGTGTCTTGGACAACCAGCTGTTCAGATGTTTGTGATGTTCCTAGTGGGGCCTTGGCTGGTGTCCTGCATTAGGCCATTGCTGGTCACTCGGTTCGTTAAGGTTCTGAGATGTTGTCACAACAGACGTTAAGAGTCTGTTGGGCTACCTGGATAATTTTGGGATAATTTTACATTGTGGTAACAAAATATATTTTGTAACCAATTGGCTTTTTATGTAAAGAAATTTACACAACTGCAATGTACCAATACCAAAAACAGGCAGCACAGACAAAACTTTACAGGAAATGGTGGGAAAACCACCTTCCCTCCCAATCTGACACTAGATAAGTGTTGGCTTGAGGGACTTTTTTTCAAAGCTATTTTGACTGTCAGACAAACAGTTCAGCCAGAGGACTAATGGCCCTTTTTGTGGACTACAGTTGTGAACAGTCCATGTAGGCAAGCATTGGTGGTTCAGTGCTAGAATTCTCGCCTTGCCACGAAAGGGAGGTCCGGGTTCGAATTCCCGGCCAATGCATAGCGTCTTCACTTAGTTTATAGGATGATACTACTCATGGGTAAAGCCTCCTTTGCTTTCAAAGCTGTTTGGTGTTGTAGGTGTCACATGATGATAGCAGTGAGTAGTCTTTGTTGACCCCCCAATGACTGTATTCTGCTTTTCCTTGGATACAGCAACCGTGACTCTTGTGTGGGATAACTTGTCTTTTGTGTCTTTATCACATTGAGAGATCTTTTCCATTTTACCCACTAGGTTAAGCATATTGCTGGCTCGTTGCCGCAGTAGCAGCGCTGTCCTCTAGTCTCATAATCTGTAAAGTGTCGTGAGTTTCGAAGCCTCACATGGGGATCACTTTTTGCTGCACATGTGCTTTTTCTGACTGTGTGTGAAAGTCCATGTACATGTGCACTGTGTAGATGCAGCAGTGGGAAAGTCTGTTGGGCTCATTCGCCACAGTGGATATGTTTAAATTGTCATGTGCGCCACTTTTCGTGGATGTTCACTGGTAAAGGTAATTCTCCTGTGCCTGCCGCGCCGCGGAGGCCGGTTTTCGATTCCCGGCAATCGCAACCCACATTATCAGTTTTTCCGTCGGTTTGATACCCCTAACAAATGGCAAACACACTTCTTGGGTAATTGTACAGTGTTGAGCGTACCAAAAATATGTTTTGGACAACATGAGCTTATATTAGAAAAAATGTGACAACTGTAATGTACCAATGCCACAAACAGCACACGAGTGGCAAAAGAAGAATAAGACAAACACAGTCAACAAGGTATTATCACATTGTCAACAACATATATTCGGGTGCGTCTTCACTTTCAGACGTTGTTTTATTAATAACAAGAGGCAACATGGTCTCAAAAACTTGGCATTTATAAAGGGTTAAAATCCTGAAAACTAATCAAACATTTGTAGTTTGAGCAGAACTGAAGTCTGGTTTAAGAGCATGTATGACAAAAAAATTCAGAAAGAAATATTGATATATGATATGATTGTATAGGCATTTTCTTTGTGTTGTCACTTGATTTGGACACGAGAACACCAGAGGGTACAAATGTGTTAACCAGTGTATAATAGACCTGTGTAACAAGTAACTGACATAATTAGGATTTTTAAAAAGTTGTCAAAAAAGACACTTTCTTGCAGGAAGAAATCCAACCGTTCCAAGCCTGTAACACAGCAAAATGATCAGCAAAATCAAAGAAAGAAAAAGTGAAGAAAATGTCCAAAAAAGGACAGAGGACCCTAAGGGTTAATAAATCCATGCCGCATTTAATACAACTATTATGTATTTTTTCTCTGTTGGCTAAATTTAACATACTGGGGAGGAGAGACAACGCGGAATAAGAAGTACGCAGAGAGGCTAAAGTGATTCTCCTCTCCTCTGTCTCAGGGAGAGACGATCACAACTTCATTAACTCATTTAAACAAAACAAAAGAGAAGCAACCAAAAGAAGCAGTAAATGGACTACATATTTTAAGACACTAACTAAATGTAATTATAAGACCTAACATTGGGCTAATTGATAAAGCTAGCAGGAGGCTTGGAGAGTTGTTACTGTGTTGTAGGCGCACGACACGCACGACACACAGGTCAAGGACTGCTGCCGTTGACATGCAAAATCTAATCAGCCCAGAGTTTGGCTATCTACAGGCTTCAAACAACTGCAAATCTAGAGAAAAAGTTCTTGCTTTTCAAAACCGAAGAACACCCGTGACAGACAACTAAAGAAGCCAGAAGTTTCTTACGTCTCTATTTTATCAGATATTCCTTAAAAGAGTGAGTAAGCTCAGTGCGAAGACAGAATGAGATTCTTGCTGAAAAAAAGCACGATTACATATAGGTGTACAAAGAGAGTGAGACAAGTATTGCTGTCCCGGGACCTCGTCACCCCGTTTAAATTTTGGGCAGGACCCTGCTTCAAAGTTACATTTTATCGATGATCCCAACAACTATGTGTACATTGTTCAGAAAGAATTATTTGTCTCCATTTTACGGTTTGGCCGTGAGTTCTCGAGTTTAAAAATAAAAATGAGAAGGTTTTGTTTACTGACTTCACGCACTCTAGCAATGAGCTTGTCACTCTAACTCTTGAAGAAAAATGTTGATTTCCATCCTCTTTGTGCAGTGCCTCATAGTTTGAAAATTACATGTTTATGTAAAACAGTTGTTGGTCTTTATAGTTTGAATCCATTTCTACTGGGGGTGTTCAAGGGATTCCCCATTGTACAGACAGATTAACTGCAGATTCTGCCTGAAAGCGGTCATAAAGCTTGATGTTCTCTAAAGCCATTTATGTTAGGTAAAACAAGCTACTGACAGGTAGTTGCTAATCTTAAATACAAATATGTATCGGTGCCTGCCAGGTTGCCTTGGTCTGGTGTTCATAATTTGTGCTGGATGAGAGAATGAAACACAAACAGCCAGACAGTGAATAATCGATCCATAACCATGACAGGCATTTGCATGCTAAAAGATGTCAACACATTTTAAAGTTTAACATAGGCTAATTTGGTTGGAAAATTGCAGTCTTAGTATTACATGCAAATTATTTCAACAGGAATTTCCAAATTTATGCTACTAGCTACGTTTTTCGGTTGAATTATACTTATACTGTGGAGTGTGTATTGCTTACTCGCAACTGTACTGGGCATATTGTCAAACGCATATGAACTAATTCAAATTTGATACATATTCTGTTTATCATGTCATTTATATAGTGAAATAATGTAATAGCCAAATAGGTTTCCAATTTACTGATCAGTAGACACAGCAGCAACATTGCACCTATTTTGGATTCAGGTGTCTGTCCACTTGATAAATTAACTCCTATGATGTTTGCTCTCCACTAACTCATGCGGTAAATACTGTCCTCAGCTGCCTAAATGTTCTTCTCCCTTTAATTGTATTATTTTTATTTTCTATTATTTGAGTTTTTTAAGTTAATTATCTTAGAGGCATTTTGCCGTCTAATTATTGATAGTCACAGTGATGAGAGACAGAGAAAGTCAGGAGAAGAGAGAAGATGAGGATGACATTATGAACAATTAAGGACTAAGCCTGCTGAGTACGTTAATATACCTGGTGCAAGCACGGAGCCGCCCTTAAATTATCTTACTTTCTTCCAATGACTGTCATATTTTGTCTATGTCCTGACTGTTTAATGCTAGTGCAAGGTAATGACTACAGAATTTATCAGGAGATTTTTGTTGATATAAGCTACCTGCTGTGCATTGAAATGCAGGTTGAGATAGAGTGTGTGAGAATGAACAACATAGTTTAGAGTCGCGATGATAATTCTCTCTCTCTCTCTCTCTTGCTCATCTTATTTAGTGAAACCTATTTAATTACATATTAGTATTGTTAATCTATTGTTATGCAAATAATTATCAACTGCCACCAGTGTTTTCTGATAATTTGTACTTGAGAGTATATATCAAGACATACACATCAACATTATGTTATGTGCTCATTAAAAAACATAGTTGAAGTCGAAACTGCGTGTTTTCATGTAGGTATTTATCCACCTCAATGCTCTCCAATAGATCTACTGCTACAACGCTCATTCATTTCTACAGCCTATTAAAATGTTAAGAACAGAGCAATAGGCTCACACGAGGCTAAGAGCAATGTGCTCGTCTAGCTATGAAATGGAACATAATGTAAAGACGATGATTATGGATAGTTTAGTGGTTGCCAGTGGGCAGATAGAGAGCTTTAGCCAGAATGGCTACAAATATGAAATCAAATATTGGTAGCCTAACATGTTATTATGTAAAATAGGCGGTAAAGCAGTTATCTAGAGAATAAAAATGAAATTCAAAATAAAAATAAAAACACTGAAACTTGTCCATTGTAACCATGGCCTTTTTACGACTGAAATCATAACCATCCTCACTGTGAAAGAGCAGTCTGAAACTTAGCATGAGATGTTGTGTATCAATAGCTTAGTAATAAAGCTCTTTTGGACCGCGCATATAGGCTGTAATTGGTCAGACAGACAGTACCAAACGAGCGTTGCTGGCGAGTTATCATACAAGCTGTATATAAGATTATATTACGTCTCAACATCAATACTATTCAGATAAGTGTAAAATAAGTTCATGTTCATTCATGATTTAACACGTAATTTCCCCACACTCCACAGATTTATATGCTTCATCGGTCACTAACCACTGAGCTAACGTCGACACGACATTGTCAGAAACTTACTGACAAGATGTTTTCATATCATAACATGATACTATGACGTAAAAACATAATACCACACACTTCACTAAAAAACATGACCATGTTAATTCATCATTTAGCACGTAATTACACGAAACCGGACTGACAGATCAGTTATTTCACGTCACTCAACCAAGTGAATTATTAGCTAGCAGTAACGTTATCGTAAGCGTAGCAAACTGTTTGAACAGAAATCTGGTCAGACTGTAAATTCATCCTGTATTTTCATATTTATCACAAACAAAGTGTCTTACCTTTGATAAATGAGTGTAAAGAGTAAGTATCGTAGCGAGTCTGTAACTTGTCTTGTTCCTCACGACAGTCGTTGCGTGGAATTTAAAGGATTAGAGATTTTTTTTTTTTTTTTTAACCGAGAACAGGCGCACCAAGTCATAGTGGCCAAACATATATTAACATCCGTAGTGGTTATAGCGACTACCATAGGGAGATGAATGTGGAAACGGTATTGTTAGGCGTTTAGCTAAACAATTCTCTCTGTGCCTGCCCCGCGGAGGCCGGTGTTTCGATTCCCGGCACATCGCAACCCCATATATCAGTTTTTCTGCAGTGGTTTGCATACCCAACAATTGCCAACACACTTCTTGGGTAATGTACAGTGTAGTGGTACCAAAATATGTTTTATGACAACAGAGCTATATTGGAGACAAATATGTGACAACTGTAATGTAACCCAATGCACCGAAACAGCACAGCGAGTGGCAAAAGAAGAATAAGACAAACACAGTCAAAGGTATTCTACATTGTCAACAACATATTCGGGTGCGTCTTGCACTTTCAGACGTTGTTTTTATTAATAACAAGAGGCAACATGTCGTCAAAACTTGGCATTTATAAAGGAGTTAAAATCCTGAAAACTAATAAACATTTGGTTAGGATTTGAGCAGAACTGAAGTTGGTTTAAGAGATGTATGACAAAAAAAATTCAGAAAGAAATATTGATATATGATGATTGGTATAGGCATTTTCTTTGTGCATGTAACCTTGTTTGGACACGAGAACCCCAGAGGGTACAAATGTGTTAACCAGTGTTATATAATAGACCTGTTAACAAGTAACTGACATTAGGATTTTTAAAAAAGTTAGTCAAAAAAACACTTTCTTGCAGGAAAAATCCAACCTGTCAAGCTGTACACAGCAAAATGATCAGCAAATCAAAAAAGAAAAAGTGAAGAAAATGTCCAAAAAAGGACAGAGGACCCTAAGGGTTAATAAATCCATGACCGCATTCAATACCACTATTATGTTTTTTTCTAGCTGTGCTAAATTTAACATATACTGGGAGGAGGACAACGCGGAATAAGAAGTACGGCAGATGAGGCTAAGTGACTTCTCCTCTCCTCTGTCTCACGGGGCCGTCACAACTTTCAATTAACTCATTTAACAAAACAAAAGAGAAGCAACCAAAGGAAGCAGTAAATGGACTTACATATTTAAGACACTAACTAAATGTAAGTTAATAAGACCTAACATTGCGAGCTAATTGATAAAGCTAGCAGAGGCTTGGAGAGTTGGTTATGTGTTGATAGGCCAGACACCGCACGCACACAGTCAGGAGCTGCCGCCGTGACATGGCCCAAAAAAAATCGCCCAGAAGTTGGCTTCTTACAGGCTTCAAAACAACTGCAAATTCTATGTGAGAAAAACGTTACTTCTTTTCAAAAACCGAAACCGTGACAGACACATGAAGACCGAGAAGTTTCTTACAGTCTTAATTTTATTCAGATTATTCCTTAAAAGAGTGAGTAAGCTCAGTGCGAAGACAGAGTGAGATTCTTGGTGAAAAAAAGACGATTACAGTTAGTGTCACAATAGGAGTGAGACAATGTATTGCTGTTCCGGGACCTCGACGTCCCGTTTAAATTTTGGCGGCAACCCTGCTTCAAAGTTACATTTTATCATGAATCCAACAACTATGTGCTACATTTTCAGAAAGAATTATTTGTCTCCTTTTTACGGTTTGGCCGTGAGTTCTCGAGTATAAAAAATAAAAATAAGGTATTGTTTACTGCTTCACGCACCTCTAGCAACTGAGGCTTGTCACTCTAACTCTTGAAGAAAAATGTTGATTTCCACTCCTTTTTAGAGTGCCCATAGTTTGAAAAGTTACATGTTATGTAAAACAGTATGTTGGTCTTTATAGTTGAATACCATTTCTTACGTGGGGCGTGTTCAAGGCATTCCCGATGTTCAGACAGATCTTAACTGCAGATTCTGCCTGAAGCAGTCATAAAGCTTTGATGCTTCGTCTAAGCATTTTGCATGGTTAGGTAAACAAGCTACCTGACAGGTGTTGCTATCTTAAATACAAAATTGTATCGGTGCCTGCCGGTTGCCTGTCTGGTTGTTTCATATTTGTGCTGGATAGAGAGATGAAACACAAACAGCCAGACAGTGAATAATCGATCCATAACCACATGACAGGCATTTGCATGCTAAAAGGATGTCAACACATTTAAAGTTAAACATAGGTAATTTGGTTGGAAAATTGCAGTCTTAGTATTACATGCAATTATTTCAAAGGATTTCCAATTTAAGCTTACATAGCTACGTTTCGGTAATATACTTCATACTGTGGAGTGTGTATTGCTTACTCGCAATGTACTGGGCATATTGTCAAACGCTATGACAACTAATTCAATTTGTACATATTCTGTTTTCATGTCATTTTATAGTGAATAATAGTATAGCACAATAGGTTAATTTACCATGATCAGTAGACACAGAGCACATTGCACCTATTTGGATTCAGGTGTCGTCCACTTATAAATAACTCCTATTGTTTGCTCTCCACTAACTCATGCAGGTAAATATTGGTTCCTCAGACTTGCTAAATGTTTTTCTCCCTTTTTTGTTTATTTTTATTTTATATTATTTAGTTTTTTAAGTTATTATCTTAGAGGCATTTTTGGCCCTAATTATTGATAGTCACAGTGATAGAGAGACAAGGGAAAGTCAGAGAGAGAGAGAGAGGATGACCATTAGGAACATTAAGGACAGCCTGCTGAGTACGTTATAATACTGGTGCAAGACACGGGCGCCCTTAATTTCTTACTTTCTTCACATGACTTGTCATATTTGTCATGTCCTGCTGTTTAAATGCATGTGCAGGTAAATGTACACGAGATTTATCAGAGTATTTTTGTTGATGATAAGCTACCTGCTCTGACTCTGAAATGCAGGTTAGGATGAGCTGCTGTGGAAATGACAACAGTTTGAAAGTCAGCAGGTGTAATTCTCTCTCCTCTCTCTCTTGCTCATCTTATTTAGTGAAACCTTTTAATTACATGTTGTAATTGTTAATCTATTGCTTATGCAAATATATCATAACTGCCACCAGTGTTTCTGTAATATGTACTTGAGGAGTATATATCAGACATAACTCACAATATATGTTATGCTGACTCATTAAAAAACATAGTTGAAGTCAAAATCTGCGTGTTTCATGTCAGGTATTATCACACCTCAATAGCTCTCAACTAATCTTGCTACACGAGCTCATTCATTTCTACAGCCTATTAAAATGTTAGAACACAGACAATAGGGCTCACAGGAGGCTAAGAGCATGTGCTCGCTGCTATGAAATGGATACATAATGTAATTAACAGACGATATATGGATAGTTTAGTGGTTCCAGTGGGCACGACAGAAAGCTTTATGCCAATATGGTTCCTACACAATATGAAATCAAATATTAGTGCCTAACATGTTAGTATAATAATGGATCGTAAATAGCAACAGTTATCTAGAGAATAAAAAGTGAAATTCACAGAGTAATAAGTGAGAATCTTACCATTCTGTACAATACCTCTCACTCTA
>NW_019174280.1:2568816-2666724 GCF_002260705.1 Seriola dumerili
TATTGCTGGCCTCGTTGGCGCAGTAGGCAGCGCGTCAGTCTCATAATCTGAAGGTCGTGAGTTCGAGCCTCACATGGGGCATCCTTTTGCTGCACATGTGCTTTTTCTGGACTGGTGTGAAGTCATGTACAATGTGCACTGTGTAGATGCAGCAGTGGGAAAGTCTGTTGTGCTCATTCGCACAGTGGTATGTTAATTGGTCATGTGCGCATTGGTGGNGCATTGGTGGTTCAGTGGTAGAATTCTCGCCTGCCACGCGGGAGGCCCGGGTTCGATTCCCGGCCAATGCAACCCACTTTTTCATTTTCTCGGGTTTGATACCCCAACAGTGCAACACACTTCTTGGGATAATTGTACAGTGTGGTACCAAAATATGTTTTGTAACTATAAGCTTATATTGAAATATTGTACAACTGTAATGTACCAATGCCACAAACAGCAACACGGGGCAAAAGAAGAATAAGAAAACACAGTCAAGGTATTCACATTGTCAACAACAATATTCGGGTGGTCTTCTGCTTTCAGACGTTGTTTTTATTAATAAAACAAGAGGCAACATGTCTTCAAACTGGCATTTAAAGGGTTAAAATCCTGAAAACTAATAAACATTTGGTAGGTTTGAGCAGAACTGAAGTGGTTTAAGAGATGTATGCAAAAAAAAGCAGAAAAAAATATTGATATATGATGATTTTATAGCATTTTCTTTGTGTGTCCTTTTTTGGACGCGAGGAACCCCAGAGGGTACAAAATGTGTTACCAGTGTATAATAGACCTGTAACAGTAACTGACATTAGATTTTAAAAATATGTCAAAAAAGACACTTTCTTGCAGAAATCCATACCTTCAGCTGTAACACAGCCAAAATGATCAGCAAATCAAAAAAGAAAAGTGAAGAAAATGTCCAAAAAAGGACAGAGGGACCCCTGAGGGTTAATAAATCCCATGAACCGCTATTTAAATTACCACTATTATGTTTTTTTCGGTGCTAAATTTAACATTACTGGGGAGGAGAGCAACGCGACTAGAAGTGACAGCGAGAGAGGGCTAGTAGCTTCTCCTCTCCTCTGTCTCAGCGGAGACCGTCACAACTTCATTCACTCATTTAACAAAACAAAAAGAAAAGCAACAAAGGAAGCAGTAAATGGACTTACATATTTAAGACCTAACTAAATGTAATTTAAGACCTAACATGCGGCTAATGTAAAGCTAGCAGAGCTTGGAGAGTTGGTTATGTGGTTGCTAGGCGCACACACGCACGCACACAGGTCAGGAGCTGCCGTTGCCATGGCAATGTGAAAATCTGCCCAGAATTTGGCTTCTACATGGCTTCAAACAACTGCAAATTCTGAGAAAACCGTTACTTCTTTTCAAAAACCGAAAACACCGTGACAGACACTGAAGCCAGAAGTTTCTTACAGTCTCTATTTTATTCAGATATTCCTTAAAATGAGTGAGTAAGCTCAGTGCGAAGACAGAGTGAGATTCTTCTGAAAAAAAAAGACGATTACATTAGGTGTCAATGAGAGTGAGACAGGTATTGCTGCCGGACTCGGCACCCCCGTTTAAATTTTGTGCAGACCCTGCCTGTCAAAGTTACATTTTATGAATCCCAACAACTATGTGTACATTTTCAGAAAGAATTATTTGTCTCCTTTTTACGGTTTGGCCGTGAGCTCGAGTTAAAAATAAAAATGAAGGTTATTTTTTACTGCTTCACGCACTCTAGCCAACTGACGCTGTCACTCTAACTTTGAAGAAAAAGTGATTTCCACTCCTCTTTTGAGTGCTCATAGTTTGAAAAGTTTACATGTTATGTAAAAACAGTTGTTGTCTTTATAGTTTGAATCACATTTCTACGTGGGGTGTTCAAGGATTCCCCATGTCAGACAGAATCTAACTGCAGATTCTGCCTGAAGCGAGTCATAAAGCTTGATGCTTCTCTAAAGCCATTTATGCTTTAGGTAAACAAGCTACCTGACAGGTGTTGCTAATCTTAAATACAAAATGTATCGGGTGCCTGCCAGGTTGCCTCTGTCTGTTGTTTCATATTGTGCTGGTAGAGAGATGAAACACAACAGCCAGACAGTGAATAATCATTCCCAGTAACCACTGACAGGCAATTTGCATGCTAAAAGATGTCAACACATTTAAGTTAACACTAGGCTAAATTTGGTTGGAAAATTGCAGTCTTATTTACATGCAATTATTTCAACAGGATTTCAATTTAATGCTTACTAGCTACTGTTTGGTGATATACTTCATACTGTGAGTGTGTATGCTACTCGCACTGATACTGGGGCATATTGTCAAAGCTATGACACATAATTCAAATTTGATACATAATTCTGTTTTCATGTCATTTTTATGTGAATAATGTATAGCAAATAGGTTCCAATTTACATGTCCAGTAGACACAGAGCAACATTTGCACCTATTTGGATTCAGGTGTCTGTCCACTTGATAAATTTAACTCCAGTATGGTTTGCTCTCCACTAACTCATGCGGTAAATATCTGGTTCCTCAGCTGCTAAATGTTCTTCTCCCTTTTTTATTTTTATTTTTATTTCTATTTAATTTGTTTTTTTAAGTTATTTCTTTGGGCATTTTTGCCTCTATTATGATAGTCACAGTGATAGAGAGACAGGAAAGTCAGGGAGAGAGAGAGAGGGGGTGACATTAGGACATTAGGACTAAGCCCATGTGGTACGTGTTATACCTGGTGAGCCACGGAGGCGCCCTTAAATGTTCTACTTTCTTCACCTGCTTGTCATAATTTTGTCTGCCTGCTGTTTAATGCTGTGCAGGTGGTGTACATCAGATTTATCAGAGATTTTTTGTTGATAAAGCTACCTGCTGTGGCTTGAAATGAGGTTGATGAGTGCTGTGAGAATGAAACAAAACAGTGAAGTTGCAGGCTGTAATTCTCTCTCTCTCTCTCTCTTCTCATCTCTATTAGTGAAACCTTTTACATTACATATTGTTATGTTATCTATTGTTATGCAAACATATATACTGCACCAGTGTTTCTGTAATTATGTACTTGAGCGAGTATATCAGAACTACACTACATTACGTTATGCTGCTCATTAAAAAACATAGTTGAAGTCATTGCGTGTTTTATGTAGGTATTATCACCGTCAATGTTCTCCAATAGATCATGCTACAGAGCTCATTCATTCTACAGCCTATTAAAATGTTAAACAAGACAATAGGCTCACAGGAGGCTAAGAGCAATGTGCTGTTAGCTATGAAATGGAACATAATGTTAAAACAGATGATTATGGATAGTTTAGTGGTTGCCAGTGGGCAGAAGAAGCTTTATGCCAAATGCTAAAACTATGAAATCAAATATTGTCTAACTTTATTATGTAATAGCAACAGTTATTAGAAATAAAAGAAATTCAAGTAAATAAAAACTGAAATTGTACCATTTGTACCATGGCTTTAGACTGAAATCAAACATCCTCACTGGAAAGTTGAACTTCTCCAAGGTGTATGAGAATGCTTTGATGCAGTGCTAAACCTCAATCACTTAAGGGCAGAGCATACAGACTCAAAATCACTTTATGTCAGGTTGGAGTGTAAATGAAGGGCTTGTAAGATTAAAATTTTTTTGTTGTTAATTTTTATTCACAACAGTGATGTGATCAGATCTTTAGAGTGTGGGAGGAAACCGGAGCACCCGGAGTAAACCCACGCAGGCACAGTAAGGACATGCAAACTCAGAAAAAATAAGTTGCTGGTTTAGCAATTTGTTCTCTCTGTGAGGCTGCAGTCCTGAGCTGTCAGTGTCACCCAGAGAAGGGTTGGGGGGAGGGGGGTGGGGGTTGGGGGGTTGTGAGGAGAATTTGAGGAAAAGATTCAGAACAGGTTAAGGGGGTTTGAGAGGGTAAGAAGAGAGGTAGATGAAGGAGAACACAGGGTTTAGGAGTCAGCCAGAGAGGTCACTGCGAGGTTAGGTTCTGCCAGTTCTTCTAAAGATCTGAAGGAATCGTTTCCTCACAGATTTCCTCTTTGTCCTCTTTGGTTTTTCATCAACCATCACGTCATATTCCAGAACGACTATTCTGTCCATCTCTTCAGCCATGAATTTTGCTATCTCCTCTCTCTTTTTTTTCAGAGCCTGTCTGACGCTCTTGAGAGACTGCAGGAGACCGGACTTTTCTTTATGCCACTGAAGGCCGTCTTTTTCCAGGTCTTCTTGTGCCTGGATCTTCGCTGCTTCAAGGCTGGAGGTTGTCTGGTGATGTTCTGCCAGGAGACCGGACCTGTCCTCCTCCCACTGGCGTTGTAACTCTTCCAGGTTGTTTTGGGCCTGGGCCAGTGTGGTCTTGACTTTGGAGGTCTCCTCAGCCTGTCTGGCTAGGCATGTCTCGGCCTCCTCCCTCTTCTTTGTTGCTGCATTGAGAGCTTCTTCCAGTTGTTGTATTTTCTGGGTAGCATCCCATTCCGTCTTCGCTGATACAGACAGATCAACAACAAGCCCCATCTTTTCCTCTGTCATGTCAGTTAACTCTGCTTTCAGCTGCTCTGCCTCCATGATCATGGCAAAGTTTTCTACCTCCAGCAGGTATTCTTGCATCTCTTTCTCATCCATGATACGATGTAGCTCAAGCTCAGGAACTTGTAGGATGACGTCTTTGGTCAGATCAATTTGCATGCCTGAGGCAGATGTGAGGTCTACCTTAGATGGCTCTGTAGACTGTGTTTCAGTTGACACAGCAGTTGACTCAATTGTCTCTACTTGAGGCACTGGAGATGCAGGAGGAAACACAACTGTCTCTGCTTCCAGGGGCTGTGGTGATGCCGGAGGAGACACAACTTTCTTTGCTTCCAGAGGCTTTGGTGATGCAGGAGGAGACACAACTGTCTCTGCTTCAAGAGGCTTTGGAGATGCAGGAGGAGACACAACTGTGTCCGCTTCCAGAGGCTTTGGAGATGCAGGCAGAGACACGTCTGTCTCTGCTTCCAGGGGCTTTGGAGATGCAGGCAGAGACACGTCTGTCTCTGCTTCCAGAGGCTTTGGAGATGCAGGACACACAACTGTCTCTGCTTCCAGAGGCTTTGGAGATGCAGGAGAAGACACAACTGTCTCTGCTTCCACTTTCAGTGCAGACTGGGCTTCATTTTTCTTAGCAGTTGATACAGCAGTTTCAACAGCTTTCTCTGCCTTTGTCTTCTGTGCTCTTGGTATCAGAGTCAATCCAAAGGTGAAGTTGATTGAAGGAGTTGAAGGCGTCTTCTGAATCCTCTGTTTCTTGCCTTTCTTCTTTCCCCTCTCCTGTCTTAAAGGCATTCTCTGGAGTGAAGGAAACTCCATGTTATCAAGCTGCTGGCAGGACCTCAGGTCAGCCACCTTTTGGAAATTTGTGTTCCAGGGGTTGACTGGCTGAGGCCTTTGGTCTTGCTCGCAAGCTTCTTCTTCAGCAGATTGGGTTTTTTCCCGCTCTGCTGATTCCATGGATCGCTGTTTTCCAACAGGCTTGCTCATTTTACTCACAAGTTGGTAACTGATGAGTTTGTTGCTTTGTGTTGTTTGTTGTTTCTTCCACTTGTGGATGAATGAATCTGATCTGTGACAGAATGACTCTGCTGCTTGTTCACTGGTGTCTTTTATATGCACACATTCCATCTGAGATCAAAGGCAAGTCTGACATCAAAGACATCAAAGTTCTGTGACATCATAAAAGGAAAAGATTTTAAACAGCCCTTGCTGTTACTATGGTTACTATGCTAACATACTATGGTATTATTATTATTATTATTATTGTTGTTGTTATTATTATTATTAATAATAACGGATGTTACTATGGTTACTATGGTAACAGCAAGGGCTGTTTAAAATAAATGGAGGGTCAGGATCTTGACAAGTAGCGGAGACCGTCACAACTTCATTCACTCATTTAACAAAACAAAAAGAGAAGCAACAAAGGAAGCAGTAAATGGACTTACATATTTAAGACCTAACTAAATGTAATTTAAGACCTAACATGCGGCTAATGTAAAGCTAGCGGAGCTTGGAGAGTTGGTTATCTGGTTGCTAGGCACGCACACACGCACACAGGTCAGGAGCTGCCGTTGCCATGGCAATGTGAAAATCTGCCCAGAATTTGGCTTCTACATGGCTTCAAACAACTGCAAATTATGAGAAAACCGTTACTTCTTTTCAAAAACCGAAAACACCGTGACAGACACTGAAGCCAGAAGTTTCTTACAGTCTCTATTTTATTCAGATATTCCTTAAAATGAGTGAGTAAGCTCAGTGCGAAGACAGAGTGAGATTCTTTTGAAAAAAAAAGACGATTACATTAGGTGTCAATGAGAGTGAGACAGGTATTGCTGCCGGACTCGGCACCCCCGTTTAAATTTTGTGCAGACCCTGCCTGTCAAAGTTACATTTTATGAATCCCAACAACTATGTCTACATTTTCAGAAAGAATTATTTGTCTCCTTTTTACGGTTTGGCCGTGAGCTCGAGTTAAAAATAAAAATAAAGGTTATTTTTTACTGCTTCAAGCCAACTGATGCTGTCACTCTAACTTTGAAGAAAAAGTGATTTCCACTCCTCCTTTGAGTGCTCATAGTTTGAAAAGTTTACATGTTATGTAAAAACAGTTGCTGTGTTTTGGAGAGAGCAGAAGTTTTCCTCCGTTTTATAGTTTGAATCACATTTCTACGTGCAGGTATGAGAGAGCTGGGTGACTCAGAAAAAAGGTGAAATTTTGTAGAAAAAAGGTGAAATTTTGTGGGTTTCTAAAGAAAATTCCAATGCATTCCTAATGCATTATTTTATATATATATATATTACAGTATTTTGGGAATAACTTTTGGAAAAATTGGAATTTTAACACCAAAAGTCATAGCACTTCTTTCAGGAGACGCACGTTTTGATGTATATATTACCGGGGTTTTCTCAAAGCTGCAGACGAGTTACACGCCAAAATTTGGCGGAAGAATAAAAATAAGCCCGAAGAAATATTAATAGATGCCTCGGAGCTGAGCACCCGTGGCATTAATGAGACTTGATTAAATATAGATTCAATTTAATAAAAACAACTTGACAAAGCTAAATGACCTAAATCAGAATGGTAAAGCTTCAAATAAACATGGAGCCTTTGACTTTGTCTGTTTTAGATCACAGCTTTAATAAAGACTGTAAGACGCTGATACAGAAAAACACTATTTTTGAGTCTTGTGCATAATTGTGATTCACTGCACTGTTTTCAGGAAGTTTGTTGTGTAGCAGGGCTGCTGTGTAGCTAGTACAGATGTCAACATACCAGAAATGTAGTAGTCGTTACCAATACCAATGAAATTCTGCAGTTCTCAATACAAAATTTAATATTACAGCAAAAAGCAGAGAACAACAGAGGCTGCTGCACACAGTGTTATAACACATACGCACATGTGCTTGTGCATGCACACACACATATGCACACACCTCCATATAGTCAGTGTGCAAGCCAGAGGCGTTGGTAGGATCTTTCGACATAGGTGGTTTAAACTTTCAATTTTTTGAAAGTCACAGCAACACACAACACTATTTTTTCCTTTTAGTTTTACATATTTTACTTGTCACTCTCCTTTGACCTCTTGTATTATTGCCCTACATTATTCTACATTTATCTTAAACCATGTGTCAACTTTAAACATCAACCTGTCTTGTTTGCCTTTCATTTCACTCTTTCTTTTATTCCTCCTATATTAAGTTTTTGAGCTACATTTTGTTTATTAAAAGTGATATGCTGCTGTCCCATGCCTTTTTTTCTCTCTCTCTCTTCTCTTCTTGTTTTTCTTTATCTCATCTTATTTGGTATATGTGATCTGCTCATACCTTCCATTTCTGTTGTGTTCAGTGTTCTCTGTCTGTTCTAAAAACTTAATAAAATATATTACAAAAAGTGATATGCTATACAAAAAAAGATATTATTATAATTAGAATAATTATCATTATTGATTGATTATTGAGCACACACACATAAACTAGTCTGTGTAATATCCTCAAATGCCCACTAGTCATTTAGAGGCTTACAGAATGAACAAGGACCATAACGTGGTATTTTACACATTACACATTCTAAATAATTGACACTGACTAAATAGAAATATTTTTCTACCTGTAGTATGATGATGTGATTGACTTTTTGAATAATATTAGTATAAAAGATAATAGTCATAGTCATAATAAGTGATTAGCAGCCTACCTTGCTCCTGTAATGACATGTTTAACATTTCTTCTTGCTATTGAAAGTAAAGTAGCTAGAAAACATCTCCACATCAGCAATACCTCATACAGGTGTGTTAGCGGAAATTAATTATGGCTTGAAGACTTCAGTTGGATTCTACAAAGGCAGAATGAGGTCATCCCACTGTCTGTCGATGCTCAGCCCACGTTCCTCATTAATATCACAGTAAGTGCAGATTAGCTGGACCAGAGGTTCACAAACTGTCCCGTCACATAGGTATGACTTAAGACGGACATTTGAGAATCACTGAGTTAGGCTAAGGCACGGTGGTCCAGTGGTTAGCATTGTCACACAGCAATGGATGGATGAGTTGGGCTAAGTCCACACTACTACGTATATACGTATACATAAATGTGTGTGTGTGTGTTTGTGTGTGTGTGTGTAGCAGTAGAGCTGCCCAGAACCTCCAGTAAGTTCTTTTTACCTGGTTGAGACTCTTATTTTGAAGGTGAAGACCTGGAAGACCTGAAACTGAGCTGGAGACACAGGAGCCAGTTACAAAAAAGGGTCAATTCTGCTTTTCTCTGGAAATCAGCTCCTGAATTTGTATTGCAGTCATTGGGAGAGGTGGAGGGTAGTCCCATCACTTTGAGGCTCACTATTCAAATTCTGTAAGTCTCTGTGCTTAGATAGACGCTTTCTATGAAACAGCACAAATTTGTCTTGTTTTCTCATAGCTGGGGGACTAGTTATGCGCCAAAATTTCAATACGGAAGATGAATAAGACGAATAAGTATGCAGAATAATAATATATGCCTTCAATGCTATTGCATTGCAGGCAGATAAAAATCACATTCTGGAGGGACTGCTCAGGCTGTAATGTAATGTTTATTTTTCTGTGAGTTTTTCTGTGGCATGTGAAGAACATCTAACTTCACATTGAAGGCCAGCAGCTCAGATTCTCCTTCGCAGGTTGGCCCTGCAAAGTTGCATTTCGTGAACTCAGAGCAGTTATTAGGTGGCTGTGTGGTGTGACAGTAAAATAGCAGGAGTCTTTAATCACACCTATGGTCAGCTTAAGTATAAAGAAAGTGAAACCAATTTGACTGTTGATAGAAGGAAGTATGAAAACCACAGTATCAATGTCACAAGCTTTTCTAAACTGTGGGCACGTAAAACTGCTTCTATGCCTTAAGTATAAAGAAAGTGAAACCAATTTGACTGTTGATAGAAGGAAGTATGAAAACCACAGTATCAGCTACGTAAGCTTAACCTTCAAATAGCCCTTTGAAGTTGTCAGGACCGGCCAAAATGACCTCACAATAATGCTTTTTAACCAAAATTGTCCTCACAATTTTAGAAAGACATGTACACACACGCAAAGAACCACACATTAACACACACACAAGTACACATAAATGCACTGTGTTGATTTACCTTGACTTGCTCTCACACCTGAGTTTAAAGGCTAAGAGTTAATCAGTGTAATTAGCCAATCAGAGTCAGCCTTGCCCATATCTGCCCAGTAACTGTCAATAGCACCTACTGAGACACTGGTTGCTGTAGCGACTTTGGCCACCAGGGGAGCACACACAATCCCCTCCGTCTCCCTAGGCAGACAACAGCTTTTAAGATGAAACTTGTATTTGAAATTTGGATCACACAGGGAAAACTACAAGTTCTATTGAAAGGATCACCTCACCACAGCTGTCCAAAGGGTTCATTAAAGAGATTGCTCTCTTATGTGTACCTGAAACTCATAACTCACTCCCAAGAGCTTCTGAGCTAAGTTTAACATGGGTGTCTATGGGTGCTTTGGACAGCCCTTTCTGGACTGGGGGTATTTCCTCCAAAACCGTAAAAGACATCAGAATGAGACCAAAACTGGGTGATACAGGACAAAAAAAAGTTGTGGGATTTAAGAAAGGGGTTGTCTGAATTTTTTTGGAGGAAAATTTTCAGGGATGGCAGTTAGAGTGCGCAGTTAGTGTCACAACTGTCAGGGTTTGAGGGGTAAAGCTGGACCCAAATGCAGCCAACACATGGGAGACGGTGCAGACAGGTTTATTAAACAAGAAGCTTACACACAACACTGGTGGGGCACAGGGGATGACAACAGGTAACATGAACAAAACGAAGACAAACCAGACTTGAACAGCTTGAGGGGAAACCATGGATGAACAGATTGAGGAAAATCCAGAAATCAACAGGCATGAACAGGCTAAGGATAAACCCCGAGACAACAGACGAACCGACCCAGACAAAGGGGAGCACAAAGACTGTATAGACAAAGGAGGCAAGGGTGATTGCACACAGGTGAAACACATCAGGGCGGGGCAGACAATCACCACACAGACACAGGACCAAGACAGGAAGCAAAAACACTGACACACAAGGAAACCAATTACAAAATAAAACAGGAAGTGCAAAAAGTCCAAACAAAACTAACAAAAGGTGTCTGCCATAGCAAACCATGACAGTTAGGTCCTGTTAGACATCGCTGAAGATGTAATAAACATCACAATACTCTACACTGAAGTTACAACGACACCACACCAAGCGAGTGAGAGGGAGGGAGAGAGAGAGAAGTTTTTCTGTGGCATGTGAAGAACATCTAACTTCACATTGAAGGCCAGCAGCTCAGATTCTCCTTCGCAGGTTGGCCCTGCAAAGTTGCATTTCGTGAACTCAGAGCAGTTATTAGGTGGCTGTGTGGTGTGACAGTAAAATAGCAGGAGTCTTTAATCACACCTATGGTCAGCTTAAGTATAAAGAAAGTGAAACCAATTTGACTGTTGATAGAAGGAAGTATGAAAACCACAGTATCAATGTCACAAGCTTTGCTAAACTGTGTTGCATGGAAAGGCGTGCATAACACACTTCTGTGGGAACAAACTAAATGTCTCTTAGATTGATTACATGGGCTTTCACTCACTGCAACATTTACCATTCTGAGAGGTAAATTTAAACCGGATTATTTGAAATGTAGATATTTTTACGTCATCACTTGGAGAAAAAAAGGTGGCGGGGGTCATTCCAGTGTGCTCCGGCAGCTCTACACCCATGGGGGGGTAGACATTATGTTACCCTATGAGCGAGAGAGAAAGAGGACTGACCAAAAAAGCGAGCACGTCCTGTCTTTCCTGACTTTCTCCCTCATGGACTCCAAAAAAATGTTTTATTTATTAAGAGCAGCAGGATCAGAAACTGAACTAAAGAACCTGTTCTGTCTCTCCGTCCATCTCCTACACACAACAAGCAGCTTCAATACAATCAGCTGATCAGAGTGTGTGTGCTTTCGTGTTATAAGCATCAATAATATGCTGTTGTATATGTTAAACTATGGCAGGCAAATTAAACTTAGTATTAATTTGATATTACAAAATTAAGTTACAATATTAATGGGAAAACAAGTGAAATATCATCTTGACATTTGCAAAGGCATGAGCAATCGACGATCGTTCTGATGATCGTTCATCGGCACCACCCTAGTATTTCCTCTAATCAGAAGTTCATTAGAGTTCACTGGGACACACTCAGTTCATAAGAACATCCTGTCACTCACATGCATATAAATACTATATATACCACAATGGAGCTCAGACTGCTGGTTATGGTACTATTTAAGAGCTGTGATCAAATTTTATACTACTTCCAATGTCTGACAACAGAATCAGGAAAACGTCATCAAGAACAATTATATTGTGATTATATTGTATTCATACAGTCAGGAGCAGCTGGTCGGAAGATCTGAGGGTTCCATTTAAGGCCTTAAAAACAAATAGAAGAAGAACCTTGAACTCTATAGGATATTTGAGTTGTAGCAAGTGCAGGGTTGCAAGTATGGGTGAGATGCTGTCTCTGCTCCTGGTACCACTTAACAGTCTGCAGCACTCTGCACCAGCTGTAGTTGAGATAAAGCGGACTGGGTAAGCCCAAATAGAGGGCATTAATCCAGCCGGGAGGAAATTAAGGCGTAAATGACAAACTTTAAATCATTGAAAGAGAGAAATAATTTGAGTTTGGCAATATTTCACAGTTAGAAATAGCAACCTTTCACAATGGTGTTGATTTGTTTGTCAGATTTTAGGGGTGAATCAAAGATGACACCAAGATTTTTGGCTTGAGCATGGAGGTGTCGGGGGGACCAAACGAGACCTCTTCAGTCTTGCTGTCATCTAATTGAGGACAGTTATTTGCCATCTAATTTTTCCACCTCATCCTGGAGGCAGTCAAGGAGAGAGCTGTCAGGTTTACACCACCTAAGACATTTAATACTGACACAAAGAAGAGGAAGCCAAGAGCATTATTTCTTACTCGTGAGGAGAACGGACAGAGATATGCTCAGTTACAATCTCCAACCCGCTCTGAAGCATATTCCGCCGAACCCTTTCTTTTTATTATCTTTGGGCGTTCCCTAATTACATGAATGTTGCTGCTCTAAAGGGAAGGGGTCACACAGCAGCAACATGATGTACACTCAAATACATTAGCGTAATGGTGCATCAACTTTGCAACGTGTGATGTGAAACCAGCCTAGACTGGGTTCACCTTGGGTGCACTTCCCGTTTTCGCCAAGATAGCTCATGCTCTGGCTGACTTATCAGCCTGCACACACTCAGCTGCGGTTTCCTGTAAGATAGCTCAAACACAAAACAGACTGCACACACACCGTTAGTATGAAGTAGTTAATACATAATGGTAGACAATATGGGATAACTTATGTACAATTATTCTATCAAGAGCTAACTGATGACTGATAACTTCATATCATTATTGCCAGGTTGTAATGGGAGGTATAGCCGTGTGGTGGTTGTGAGATGGTTATTCAGCTCTGTGTTCTCAAAACAAACATCCTGATGAAAACAAAAGTGAAAATGTGTGGTTTGTGGTCAGAGGAGACGTCTTCAAAACGCAATTGCAAATAGAAGGGGGAGGATAATTTAATATGTTAATTTCTGTGTTGACATGACTGATGGCTACATATATTGCCACACTCACCACAGGACAAAGACATTTTATCTTTCACTTTGTTCCATTACAACATCAAAACAGGTACGATTTTAAATACCGATATCATGCTTATGGCAGAAGAAAATTGTAAGAACATGATAAAATGAATTGTATTTTTTAAAACTTTACAATCCTGGGATTTTCCGTCTGCTTATTGTAATTGTTGGTGAAAAATGTATTTCAGTTAAAAGTTTTAATAATTTTTCTGATCATGTTTAATTTTGATGTTTTTGGTTTCGTGCCACCGACTATTATAGACATAACAGTGATTAAACTCGACATGTATTTTAATTTTCAATCATTTTAATTGATGCCATTATGTTATGTTTTTCAATAATGTGGTCTTTAATACTTAAATTCCACCAAAAGAAATTTTAAAATTCTATTCTTGACTGAAATTAGTCCTCTTGCTGTTGCAGGATATGGGGTGTTAATATTTTATTGATACTTTTCAAGCAGGGAAACAGCTTTTCAAGCAGGGAGTGCACATTTTCCTTTAAAGCAAAAACCAAACAGTTCAGTCACACATGGGTTCAGAGTTTTACTATGTATGTAATTGTTTTATCCTCCAGCCATGGGAGCAAAAAACTCCAAATCCCAACCTCCAAGTAAGACTGTTTGAGAAAAATACTATAGTTCTTATTCTTGGATAAATTACACATTGTTGCATGATTACTGAATTTTTTCATAATCTTCTGTCTTATGTGAATATGTGTTGTGCATTTTTCAGTTCTCAGCCAACCATGGAGAAAAATAAACTGGGAGTAAGTATCTGCATCGTCACTTTTTCAAAAAAAAGTCTTCACAGCACAAGCTGCACAAATGTACTTGTTCTGATGGACTTTTTTTCTGTTTACTACTTGTTCTGTGACATCCTGATGAAACTTATCAAACAGAAAATGTCAACTCTGTGTAAAATTATATTTTAGTCTATAATGTAATGTTTCCTTTCCCAAGCAGAGACAAACAGACTGATCTACAGTTTGTGAAGCACTACAATCCTCAGACTGAAGGTCAGCAGCTCAGAATTCTTCTTCATGGGCCGGTTGGAGCTGGAAAGTCCAGTTTCATCAACTCGGTCCAAAGCGTGTTACAAGGAAGAATGTACATACAGGCTTTGGCAGATAACATCTCTCATGAGTCTTTCACTAAAAAGGTATGAAGAAATTTTGATTGTGTTAATAACATAGGTTTCCGAGGGGCGGTTTTGAAGCTCAACGTTGGCTGCTCCCCCACCACCATCTTGCCAGTACCTGATTCTGTTGAACTCCCAGCTAATCCAGAAATGGGCAAATGTGGAGGCAAGACTTTAGTGCATGCCAGTTTGTGGCAAGCATTCGTTCATCCAGCTGTCACTCAAAGCAGCATGCCCTCAATTATGCAGAACTTTAAGCCTTTACTAAAATGCAAACAGGTGATTTATATAAACAGTTGTCATGAAGGAGGAAATTAGCTCTAGAGACCAAAACTGTTTTTTGTACCAGGCTGCAAACATGTTTATTTCTGCTGTAAAGTTGTGCAATTTTAACATGGGAGTCTATGGGGATTGACTGTTGGAGCCAGACTCAAGCAGCCAGTTGAAGAAGTGCAGTGTTGGCCTCATTTTTCAGGCTCCAAGGTTGCAGCTTGGTCAAAACCTAGTATATGTCTGGACCACCTATAGTCCTGTTTTTATAACTGCAATGTCATCTGAGAAAATCACCAAACACATAAATTAAAGACTGAGCTGTGATTTCGACTGTACTTTCTTATCAAATAATCACTCAGAGAGAAAGTTAAAAGAGACACACTATCTTTTTTTCAAGTTATTTTTTCAGGTTTTTGCCTTTATTAAACTTATAGTGACAGAGAGAGAAAGAGAGATGGGAAAATTGGGGAGAGAGAGGGGATGACAAGCAAAAGTTCAAAAGCTGACCAGTGGTGGAAATATGTTCATTCAATCAGTTACCGACATTCCAGATTATGTGCTATATGTAATCCAAAATTTGACACAAAAAAGCTAACATAAGGAAATTGTACAAGAGAAGTCATTGTGCTCCACTTTAGACAGATTAACCCCCCCCACATGTTGGCAGATACGCTCTATAGTGATCATATTAACTGTACTTTTGTCCATAATGCTTTATAGTACACAACCTACAAGATCCAAAAAGAAAGCCCCAACACCTTTTATCCTTTTGTCTTCAACGACATCATGGGTCTGGGTCCAAACAAAGATGTCCTTGTGGATGATGTCAAACTGGCTCTGAAGGGACACATAAAGGATGGTTATCTGGTACAGTTGCTGCAAAGTTTTCATATTTCAGAGATCAGATTATTTTGAATTATATGTTTATTTATATGTATTGCAATTGTCATTTAACTGGATTTAAATTTGTTTTTCAGTTCAATCCTGTGTCTAAGATATCAGAGGATCACATGTTCTACAAAAAATCCCCAGATTTGAACGACAAAGTGCATGTTCTGGTTCTTGTCATTTGTGCTGACACATTACCTGTATTAACAGACGAAATTGTGCTTAAAGTTAAGGAGATCAGAGCAGCAGCCAGTGACCTGGGTGAGAGCGGAGATTTTTATTGTTCATTCTTTTTTGCAGTGACATTTTAGATCACATTCTTCTTAAAATCTCTTGAGTAACAAACACTTGCCTCCTGTAGTTTGTGCTTTCCTTCACTGACAGAGAAAAGCAGCAGTGGTCTTTGTATTAATGTCAGTTTTCTGCCTGTTGTTCTTGCAGGGATTCCTCAAATCGCCATTCTCACCAAAATTGACCGAACCTGTCCTGAAATAAAACAAGACTTAAAGAATGTCTACAAGCTTGAGTTCACAAAGAAAGAGGTAACTCTAATTAGTAATAATCACACATACCATACAATTTCAATATATGAGCATGATCCGACTTTTTCTTTCCTATTCCAAGTACAGATCAAGTTATGTGTTCGCTAATTTAAAATCTACAAATCTTTGTATCTTGATTAAGATAATCCCTTTAGGTGTGAAGTGAATTAATCCAATCAATTGAATTTTCTACATAATTTTGGATTTAAGAAAATGTTTGTTATATTGTGCAAAAATTATGAGAGTACGTCTTTACAGTGCATCAACCGTTCGACAAAGGTAACCACGTTGTTATTATTGTAACCATGACAACAAAGATTGTCTAATGTTGAGGAAATACTTATTTCTAACCCAAATCATGATCTTTTCCTAAACCTAATCAAGCCATGACCATTATTATAGTAACCATCGCGATGAAGGTAGGTACACTGCTCTCAGTACAGTCCGTGTGTTTATTTTTGTAACTATGACAACCAAGGTCCAGTATGCCTATCACTGTAGGGGTGCTATTTCAGGAGACACTCGTATCAGACAGTTGAAAAAAACAACCTGTATGGTTGTTCACGTTGGAGGAGTTGTTGGAAGTATCACATTTGCAAAATGAGTTTCACAGTAATGCCTGACACTTCCTTCATTTTAAAAGACATGATTGGTCTGTCATGTCTAGCCAATACCTGATCTACTTAGTAACATAAGTATTGCTCCAGCTGATCGAACTGGTGGAGTAAGTACAAAAAAGCCTTGATTGTCCCGAGCGCTGAACAGGAGTTTGTGAATCTTATGAATCTTTGTGAATCTTATCTTTCCTTTTATTTTTTCCTTGTACAATGTTTAATGATGTGCACCAAAATGCCAAAGCAAATTCCTTGTATGTAAAAACCCACTTAATAAACCAGATTCTGATTCTGAACAAAAACATGTTGTTGTTTTTAAATTCAGATGGAGAAGCTCAGTGCAGAAGTGGGGATTCCAATGAACTGCATCTTCCCTGTGAAGAACTATCATGAAGAAATCGATGTTGATAATGACACTGATGCACTGCTCCTGAGCTCGCTGAGAAATATCATCACCTGCGGAGATGACCACATCAACTTCAAGAATCAGCAAGCATCTTCAGACAGATATGCTTGATAAAGCATAAAAAGAGTGTATTTCACAATGTCAGAAAAATAATCTGAGACATTGACCAGCATGATTTCTAACTAACTCTTTAATGTGATTTAATTACTTGATTACTTTTTTTATACATACGTTTCAGCTTAAAGCTCCTGAAAACCTGCACTTTAATTTCTTTGTACTCTTCAGTAACATTAAATATTCACACAGCAATTAACATTAAACAAAACACCTTAAGGTATTATTTACTTTAATCAGATATTATATTATTAATTGGCATATCACCTTCTTCTGAGTTCTGCCCACTTCCAATTAGAGAAAAAAAAAAAGAAAATTTGTAAGTAAGATTGCATCACTTACAACATGGACACATGTTTTCAGGACCTTTAATTTGCTTTTTGAATTGCTGAATGAGTTTTATATTACTTTTTTTACATTTACAAAGATAACAAATCTTTGAAGCTGCAGCCATAAAATCATGGAGTTTTGTGATATGTTTTTTTGAACCTTAAGCACAATGTGACTATTATTACCATTAAATGTATTTCTGCTTTTGAAGAGTCATGTTCCACTTGTGACATGTAAAGTGACATCTAGGTCAACAAACCATTTTTTTCTAAAACTGTCAATTTATTTTCCAGTTTTCATTTAGTACAAAAACAAAGCAACAGACACCTAATACTTATTAAGGATTTTGGAGCCCCCAATAAAAGTTTCTGAAATGAAAAATCATACTTCAATTGTTTAACACAAACTAGTTAAAGGTGTTCAATAACTTTTGAAAAGTTCTTTGACAACAGCAGGTTTTTTTAACTTCATGGTGTGAGAGATGAGTCATTATGTGCTTTCTAATGCTTTCTGATAAATTCCAAGTCTAAACAACCTCTTTTGCCTCAAGGTTACAGCACCTCCCACAGACTGGAATGTGTCACTACAACTCTGTGACAGTTTACAATAACATTTTTGTGCTCAACGTAACATCTATTATTTAACATCAACCTACTGATCGGATTTCCAGTAACAGCCCTGCAGTTACATGTCAGCTAACCTACTATGTCCCTCCTAGCTAATGATAGCCTAGCAAAATTATTATTTAATTATTAGCATCTGCTCATCAGCTTAATCTTACTTGTGTCTACACTATATCTACACACAATTGATAAAACTGTCACTGTTGTAACTATAAGCTTCTGTTTTCTTAATAATCTTGCTAAAATATGTTGTAAACCGGTACTTACACGTTAGCTAGATCCTCTCAGTCCAGCTTTAGTGTGTTTGAGAAAACAGACACACCAGCTTCAGATGCTCTTGTTCAACCAGCATCGGTTTTCAATCATCGTCCCTCCTTGGCCACAGGTTGAAAAGGTACAGGATTTCACAAAATATATATACTGTATGTATAAAGTTGCACTAATATTATTTAAGTGGCAATGGACAGCTTCTCCCCCCTAGCATTTCCAAGTGTTATTACTGTTGGCGCCGCTGTCACAAAGACCAGATCAAATACAACAGAATATAGTAACTTTAGCCATTAATCGTTTTAGAGAGGTCACCATTGTTGTGTTGGGTTCATTCTCAGACAATAAAAATTACTTTGAGTTTAGCATTCAGAACTTTTTCTTCAACTCTTGGCAGGTGAACCATAACATACATGACTCCGGTTACATTCCGCGCTAACCAACTGGCTCCGCCCCTCGTGACATCCTTCATGGGTTAAATGCGAAACTGATTACATTACACCACATCCCCCTTACTTTAAGTTGAAGTGAACATTAACTGGGGCTTATGTTCAAGAACAATAATATCAATAACATAATGAGCATTCTTAATCCGTTTTTATTTTTTAAAACAAAATCACATTATCACATCTATTTCACATTAAACATAACCCTGAGACTACGTTTACCTCCCTATATAAACCACAAACACAGTTAGACTGTAACTTCAGTATAACAAGTTAAGTCTCTGTGGTTTTGTGACCTCTCTGCCTGAGCTCGTTCTCATGATAGCAGGCATGCTCTGTGAAGTCCCTGAGCCTACTACTGTAGAAGTGTCTGCTTCTGGAGGGTGCTCATGTTGATTCTCACTCTGAGGCTCTGACCCTGGTATAGGCAGTGTCCCACTGACCAGGTAAGACGGTCTTACCTGGTTCCTACTGGGTTGTATGGATGTCACTGTTGCCGTGTGCGTTTGCAGCAGTGATCCAAACATCATCTCCTGCGAGCTTTGCCAGATCTCTTGCTCTGTGCCTCTTAATGAAACGTTTTGCATCCATCCATCTTTTCACCCTCTCTGTATGACGGAGTTGTAGCAGGTCTGGGAGAGCCGGCTGCAAACTGTCTGGAAGGGCAGGAAGTGTGGTGGCGACGTCCCATGAGCAGCTGGGCAACCGTTACTCAGGGGTGTGGTTCGGCAGGCTAATAAGGGGTCTCTGGCCTTTTTAAGCAAGTTCTTAACTGTTTGAACGGCGCACTTGGCCTCACCGTTACTCTGGGGGTATTTAGGGCTGCTGGTTACATGGTCAAATCCATAGTCACCAGCAAACTCCTTCATTCCGTGTCCAGAGAATTGTGGGCCATTGTCACTTATGAGAGTCTCTGAGATGCCATGTTCTGCAAACATTGATTTCAGATGAACAATTACATCTGTGGATCTTGTCGGCTGAACTGTGCTATCTCTACATACCTAGAGAAATAATTTACCACCAGCAAATAGGTACAATCTCTGTGAGTGAATAGGTCTGCACCTAGTTTTTGCCAGGGTCTGTCTGGAAGTTTGATTGGCAACAAGGGTTCTTTCCTGTTTGCCCGTTCGTTGATGCATTCTCTGCACTTAAGGACTAGCTCACTTATCTGGCTGCTTAGTCCAGGCCACCACACTGTCTGACTGGTGCATTCCCTGCACTTTACAACCCCCTGGTGGCCTTTGTGGATTTTCTCCAGTGCATCATTTCTCATTAGCAGGTATAACTAAGCTTGTGCCTCGCAGTAGAAGTCCATCGTGCACACTTAGAACTGCTCTTTCATGCCAGTAGTGTGTGACCAGTCCTTGTAACTGGTTCCTGTCGGGCCAGTCTTCCACACAGTATTTCATGACTTGTGTGCAAACACTGTCATCACACAGCTGCTCGTGAAGCTCAGCAAGGTATCTATCACTTGTCGGGAGATTGTCTAGCACAGACTCAGCGTAGATATTAGTATCTTCCATCAGGTCACTATCAGCACGTGTAGTACCATCTCTGACTGGGGCATGAGATTGGCCATCGTGAGGCTTCTACCAGGTGTGTGTGATTGTGTAGGAGTACCTCATTAAGTGCCTCGCTCCAGGACAGCATGCTCCTATGTAGCCCCCCCAGATGAGGATGTCATTCATGTGGCAAACAACACCTTCCAGGCCTGCGGTAACCTCGGTCACCATCATGTTCTGGAAATGTTCTGGGGCGGAGGAAATACAAAATGGAAAGCGGTTAAAGTAGTAGCGCCCAAATGGCATGATGAAGGTGGTATAGAGAGCTGACTCTTTAGATAGGGGTATTAGCCAGAAGCCCATGTTTGCGTCTAGCTTGGTGAAATATTGTGCACCTGTCAGCATGCCCAGGGTTTGGTCTACAGAGGGGAGGATGGCTTTTTCCCAGCACACTGACTCATTTATGGGTGTCATGTCCACTCAAATGCAGACTTCCTCTTTGTCCTTTTTCGGGGCTACTACCATGCCACAACACCAAACCGTTGGTTCCTCCACACAGCTGATGACCCCTAGATTTTTCATCCTCTCCAGCTTTTTTTTTTTTACTTTGCCCATGAGAGGCAATGGGATCTGCCGTGGCATTTTAAGAGAAAATGGCTTAGTTAACACAATGTTACATGTTCAGTGTATGGGCTCCACAAATGGACTTTCACTTTTCCTCCATAATACTCCAACTTAAATTAAAATTTACTTTCGGTGATAATTTTATTTTATATATTTGTCTGCAGTGTTCCCTTTACAGATGTACCCCAATTCTCTATTCTGTTTGCAATAAACTCATTGGTCATCTGTTGGTAATGTTCAGCCTGACAGTCAGTTCTGAGTGCAATATTGTTTGGGTAAAAAGTTTTGAGATCCATTAAATCTGGTACAATTTTCAGCAAATTTCATGATGAATTTTTCACATGAAAAGTTTGGATCAAGCTGTAATTTAAATTTTTTTATCACAATTCATTTTCAAAGGTGTGATGATACAGCATATCATGAATTAAATTTCTTTACGCTATCATAACAAACTTTGGTGCAAATGTTCAGAGGCTCGTTCAGTTTAATATTTCATAACTGACAGGAAGATGTTCTCTGAAATCCAGGAAAATATGAATAAAACTGTGCTTCAACATAACCTCTGGTTAGTTCCTGGGAATCTATCAGCTCAGATTTACTATGACAGTGAATTTATTTTGACTGGACTGGATCTGTGGTCTTTCAGAAAAACAAGAGCATTGTGTATTATCAGAGAGCTCCAGCAGAGGGCAGCATGCTGTCATTTTCTGTAGGTTTCCAGTTGCTACTGGTGCTTCAGTCTTCTTCCTGTCAGGATACCTTCAAAGGCTCAAACAGCCAGGTTTGACCCTTACAAGACCATCAAGTTTTGTTCTGTGTCTTAATTCACACAAATTCAAAATTCACACAAGTAACACAAAGTCAAAATTTGCATTGTGTTTATGTCTGAGCACACCTTTAAAAATGTGTATATACATACATGAAGAAAAATAGGTCCTAGGTCCCAGCATTATTACACAAACTGCAAATTCAAATAAAGAATAAAATATCAATTAAATGTTAAACATTTTCACTCATTCAAACAGATGGATCCTTTTTTTCAAGTACAGTATCATCACAGAGCTTTGACTGGACAACAAATGGATAGGATGAACTAGGAACTGTGATGACATTTGATTTTGACAGTCATCAGTTAAGTTAAGTCATTGTGTGTCAAGCTGAGCTACTAAACTCAATGCCCTGTCAATCTCAATCATCAATCATCACCTAAATGGTACAAAAGGTTGCCCACATGATCAAAACTAATTTTACCTGCCCACGAAAAGTAGGACAACCATGCAGAAAACTTCCCGATTAACAACACTGATATGTACTACATATTAATTTATCATAGAAGATGGACAAAAAACAGCTTTCTCACTGTTAGAGAGACTGATGAAAGAATTTGTCAATGAGAAAAAACAATGTGGAAATGAACCTTGAAGAAGCTCTGTTCACTGAAATTGTGGGGATAAATGTTTCGGAGCTGAGGACCCATCTCGAGACCAGTTTCTGCTCCATAAATCAGTCTGACCCTGATTCTGCACAGTCCTGAACGTCGAGCAGCATGTGGTGTGTGATGTGTGGTGTCTGCGTGGCATTTTCAGCAGCAGAGCAGAACACTGTGTTTTCATCAGAGTGTTCCTGAGAGCTGCTGCTGCTTTCTGACCCAGTTTCCCTGCTTGACTTGACTGGGTTGTTTCCAGTGCTGCTGTGGGAGGTCCCCACTGGGTCCCCTTCACAAACACAAACACTGCTCAGTATGCTCTCTCATGTGTAGGCAAGCCTTTACTTTTTGTCCGTGAAATTCTGCTGAAATGTAAGTAGCATTTACATATTGTGACTGCAATGAATTTTATCCAATCCGTGACACCAGCTAACCTCATTACTATTTATTTCTTGACTGTGCTCAGTGCACAGTCACATAATCTTTAAAAGGTCTATTTGTATATGTTCCCTGTTTGATTGCACATCATAGTGATTTTATTCAGAGCAGAAAATCAATACGTGCATTCCCATCTGCCTGTTTTTATGTGCATTTTTATTTTGAGCATAAAATGCTGAAACTTTTGAAATTTAAATATTACAAAAATGGTTTTTACCCTTGGCTGATGTGAAGAAGTTGGGGGTATCAATAAAAACCAAAGTGAAACAGACTCAGTGAATAAATGATGAAACAGAGAGAAATGTCAGATTCCCATCATGCTTTCTGCAAGGTTTTCCATCATTTCACACCAGTTCGAACAAAATGTGGTCCGACCTCATCTACAGTGCATTTACCTGTTCTGTCCATACTTGGTCTGGTCTACTGACCATTTCCCCCATTTCCAGTCTATATGCTAAGCTAAGCTAACCAGCTATTAGATGTAGCTTAATTTTATCTGAATACACATGGGGTCTGTCTGAGAAAGCAAATTAGAACCAAATTATTCTTCCAAGGCCTCGGTATGCTTCAAATGAAGTGCTTGTTGGGGAATGCTGCGTCTGAAAATGTTTGTAACTTTCCAAATGAACAATTTGAAAATCACACAATTAATTGGTGTGTTGTTCCAAGAAGTTTAGTATAGCTGTGACCTAGTTCAGGGGTCAGTTCTATGTCGGTGTTGTTTGCTGCCATATTTTCATCACCGACACGCAATGAATCTTGGGATAGGTTGGTCCATGTAGGAGCCACCCATTGGCGCCTTTGTGGCCCAGGAAAAGAATCAGCCACAATCTGACTTCAAATGCAGCTTCCGAAGGATGCAACCCCTGAATTTGGACATAGCTATTGAGTAACAGATCCATGACTTTGAAGGTTGATTAGACACTGTAAACAGAGGTTTATGAAGCTATGAGACATGATTTTACAACTCTGGGAAGTTATCACAGTCAAATGAATTTGGTGCCTCTTTATTCATGCAGGACTGAAGTCGGTTTGAGTGTGGCCTCGTGCAGTGATTGGCCCAGGTGTGTGGAGGTGTAAAAGCATGGGGCAGGGTATTCACTTTCTTTTTTCATTCTCCACATTAACTATAACCATGAGATTTAATTTACAGCATGTCTTCATACTCCATCATTTCAAGCCTTCGCCATCCTTCAAACACTGTTAGACAATCCAATTATAACATTCCTGCAATGATCCTATAGAGACTTGTAGTCTGTGTCGTGTTACTCAGTAATGAGTTTGCAGTGACCATATGACGTGTACATACTGGACATTTTTTCAGTGCAGTCTGGAGAAATGTGTGGGAGGTCTGAGGTTTAAACTGGAGCCAGCTAAAATGGAGAGCAGGAGGTTGAGCACAATAACTGTTAATGTGCGCTCCATAAGAGAATAAGTTTATGATGAAAGAGGGATTCATGTATTTTTTTATTAGATTTTTTTTTTTTTTGTATTTTACATAAAAATAAAAGCTCAAAGCTAAAAAGCTCAAAGCTTTGTTCTCACCCCCCTCACTCTGCTCCGTCTGTTTCCTCTCTTAGGCTCCTTGGAAAAAGGTTCAGGACTTCAAAAAACCAGGACTTTGATTATGTATTAATTTATTTATTGGTTTTATTGGGACCTTCTACCTATCTGTGTACTGATCCTTTGAACATCATTTTCATAACAGTTTTTAAGTGTGTTTTTTTGTTTGTTTGCTGCTTGTCTTCCTTGTACATGTAGCTGAGTAAACAACAAGAGAAAACCTCCTGTTTCAGCAGAGTATTTCAATCACATTTTGATAATGATGGATGAGTATTTAGCTCCATCCAAATATGTTATATACTGCTGGATTTGATCAACGACCATGAATCATGTTATTAAGATGAGCAACATGTGGAGGTTTAAATGTATATGTGTATTTAATGACTAATATGTGAGAATTTATTTGTTTAATAAATGTATTGTGTAAGAATAAGTTAATGTTTTGATTTGAACAATTCAACACTAGGCCTATATGGCTTATATATAGACATATTAAGGCACTTCATGGAGTTTACATATGACACATTTGAAATGAATGGGGATTATTTGCTGATTATTATTTGCTCCCAGTCCACTGGGGTGACTGGGATGACCACTCGGGACATGTGCACCTGACCATGGCCATGCAAGTGGCATACCCCCCGGTGTCAGACGGTGACGAGAAGTCGTTGATGTTCTCGAGAGATCCCAACTTCAGACTGGGTGAAGTGGTGGTTCTGCTGGAGCTACACGATCAGCTGGAGTCCACAGAATGTATAATGTAGATGGACGTACTGAAGTTCTGGGTCCGAGCCGGGCTCACGGGAACAGAACCACCACCGCTGGAGGAGCTCAAACAAGGAGAGAAAGCGGGGATAAAAGGCCGGGGCTGTCCTTTTCTAATATGACCGATATGGAGACGGGGATGCTCGGTGGGCATACACTGAAAACCCTCGGCGGCAGTGGCGGAGCTGCCCCAGCTGCTACTGGACCTCCTCCTCCTCCTCCTCCTCTATCATCATCATCATCATCATCATCATCATCCCACCACCACACACCTCCGCCGTTCAGCCACTTTTTTCAGCAGCAGCACCACCAGCGGCAAACCCACAACAACAAAAACAACAACATAAACAACATCCAGCGGGGCCAGGGAGAGAGCAGCGGGAATAGACAACGCCATGGAGGAGAAGAAAACATCCTCCTGGTGGGGAACAGCCGAGCAGAGGAGCGCCATCACCAATACCACCTGAACAAGAGTGAGGAGGAGGAGGAGGAGGAGGAGGAGCAGCGGATGGATGCCAGCCTGGGATCAGCCACCAACAACAACCCTCCTCCAAGTGGGACCAGCTCCGAGTTTAATCATTATTATGGGAATGGAAGAGGAGGGCCTTGCTTTGATCAACATGGCGGACAACAAAGCCCAGGGACTGGGGTAACAGCGGCGCTCTCGGTACACAAAACCATGGACCAGGTTCAGAACTCCCACGAAGGCTATAACAACAACAGCCCGTACAACCACTACCCGAACTATCGACCCGGCTACGGGACTAGTGGATACGGAGGTATGATGAGTCCCTCACGCCAGGGGAACAATCTGATGGGCCCGGGCAGCGGTAGCTCGGCCGCTGCTAACCACAGCAAAGCGGTTATGGCTGCTACCAGCTCCCCGGCTGGAGGTGGAAGCGGCGGCGGCGGCAACACCGGAGGATTTCAGCGGTTTCCTGGACAGGGTCAGCAGCAGCAGCACCCGTCCGGGGCTACACCGACTTTGAACCAGTTATTGACGTCTCCGAGCCCGATGATGCGGGGCTATGGAGGTGGATATCCCGACTATAATAATCCCTCAGCACAGCAGCAGCCGAGCATGGGGTTGGCTAAAGACATGGGTTCCCAGTACGGCTCGGCTGCTCACGGCTGGGGAGGACAACAAAGAAATCACCCGGCCATGAGCCCGGGGAATAACGGGCAGGGAAGCGGCAGGTCCCAGGTGAGTAACACCTTGTTAAACACTTTGTTGTTTGCTGATAAACTCACATGGATAATCAGAGACAGTCATCTTGTTCCGGCTAACGTGCTAACCTGCCAGTTAGCCGCTATGCTAACCCAAATAGCTAACCTCAGTTAGCTGTTGAGCTAAGTGTAGTTTTTATTTCCACTGCAAATAGACATCATTTACACAGCCCGACACTAATTAAAGGGCTTATTTCACTGTCAAGCAAATAAGGCCTCGTCTTTAGTCAAGTAGTTGCAGAAACATTAATAAATAACCACCAAATGAGTTAACAGTAGTTAGTAAAGTCATGGTTTTGGTTCTGTGTCCAAGGTGACTCCGTTTTTAGCTCGCGAAGCTAAGCTAACATTAGCATTTTAGCTGTAGTTAACCGAGCCGCACAGGCCTGCAGAGGCTGCATGTATGTATGCAATCACACCGCGGACTGTAGCTGCTGTGACAACATATAATCAGCTGTTATAGTGATAAATAAAGTCTGGGGACGTTGACATTTGGTGACAAGATCTGACAGTTAGCTTTCTGACAGCTCCATTCAACCCTGACATCTACTTATTGCCTCACATATGCTAATTATCTCTTTTGAAGTAATTTGAGGTGTCATTGCTCTGTAAGTTGCTTCTGTTGTTGGAGAACAGACCCCCCTATGGAGAGGAGTTTTATCAGCGGTGTGAGATGCTGGTGAGGCCGCTCCTTTAGCTTCAGATCTGGCCTCAGCTTTGTTGGGTTGGAGCCCATTATGGCCCCATCGCCACACAAGAGCCCTGACCTTCACACATGCAGATTAGCCATGTGCCCATTACCACCGGCATAACACTGGAGCTAAATATTCAGCATGCTTCCCCCCACCACAACATCCCGGGCCTGCAGGAGGCCTGAGCCCCCCCGCCCTTTACCCACACTGCCTCATGGATCACTCCTGTCTGGTCATTCTTGTTTCATGTCGCCGGGACAGTTCACCATAACCTCTGATCATTAAATACACTGGAGGTTACAGAGTAGGATGGTAGAGTCTTTTTGCTGCAACTAATGACAGTTTTCATTATAGATAAATCAGCTGATAATTTTTTTTTCAATTAACCACTAGGTCCACAAAACAAATAAAATAAATAAAAAAGAAATAATGAAAAATACTAATCACACTGATGTTTCAAATGTCTTATTCTATCCGAATCAAAAATCCAAAACCCCAAAGAGATTCAGTTTAAAGAACATATATGAGGAAGAGGAGCAGCAGTCATACTATTAGAGGAACCGTTTTTTCACAATTCTTGCCTAAAAGTGGCTGAAGCAATTAATTGATCATCTGAATAGTTGCTGATTATTATTCTTTCAATCAACTTATCAATTAATTGACTAATTGTTTCGGTTCTATTCTGCTTGATTAATCGTTTGGTCTGTATAACATCAGATAACAGTAAAATAAATATACACCCCACAGTATCCTAGAGTACACGGTGACATGACTAAATGTCTGGTTTTCCAAAATCCAAAATATTTAGTTTACTGTAATGTAAGATCAAGAAAAGCAGAAAACAGTCATGTTTGTGTCCCTGGAACCAACAAGTTTTTGCCATTTTTGCTTGAAAAATAATTTGAATCAATTATCAAAACGGTTGCTGATTTAATTTTCTTTCAATCAACCAATCAGGATGTGACAAAAATGTAAGTTTATAATATAATTAATATACGTTTTTATCAGTTGTGTTTGTCTATATTGTTTAAATTATTTAACATTAGTTAAGAACTGACTAGTAGATTAGTGTTGATCCACAGAAAATAAACACTTTTAATTGTCGTCTTATCATTTAAGTTGTTGGTCATTGATAATTCTCTATTTTATGTTATGTAATTGTAATTTGAATATTTGGGGGTTTTGGACTGTCACAAATTGTGATGTGACTTTTTTTTTAAGCCAATTATATGGGCATTTTTGCCTTTTATTTGGATAGAGATAGTGAGAGAGAGAGAGAGAGAGAGAGAGAGAGAGACAGAGAGAGAGAGACAGATATAGGAAAGTCGGGGAGAGAGAGGGGATGGCATGCAGTAAAGGGCCACAGGTCGGACTCGAACCCAGGCTGCCATGGCCAGGACCAAGCCATACTGGCACACTCCCCACCAGGCCAGCCACTGGAGTGCCCCATGATGTGACTTTTTACTTATCAAATGATTGACTGAGAAATTAAATTGCATATTAATCAGTGTGTTAAAAAAAATATAAGTAATATTTTCAAAGACAATACTACATTTTTATTTTTCTTGTATTCTGCAGCACAAGTCATTTGCAGCTATTGTCATAGGTAAGAGGCACAACTTGGAGGATGTGTTACAAATCTTTGCTATTGTGCAGCGAATAGAATATTCGATGGTCAGAAGAGTCTTTAAAGATTCTGGAAATGCTCTTTAAAACACCAGTAAGTGCCGATAAATGACCTCCTGAGTTTTTCAGTGATTGTCAGCGATTTTATCTTTCAGAAAAACTGATGCTCGGCATGAGAGACACATTAACACAAGAGAGGCACAAACTGGGGCAAACCAACCTCCTGATAAGTCATTCGGGATGTTGTTTATCGGTCTTTCTGTCTAGGACATTTCAGATTGATTCACAAAACAAACCATTATTGGTATGTAGTATCACATCCTTATATCGCCCAATCCTAGTTTTAAATAAAACCTTTAATCCTTAATGTTTTCTTCCAGTACATGATGGATTTGTGAGCTGCTCTGCCAAAATATCTCAAGCTTTCATTGTTTTACTGGAATAATTTAGCTTTAATCAGCTTCTGTAGAGTTTTATGACTGATCTGAGAATCAGACTGTCAGATGTTTTATTGAGCATCGTTGATGGCCAAGTTTCCCTCCCTTCTGTTTACATCTGGATTATTGATCAGGTTTTTTTCCAGCTGGATCATCCTCCCTTACTACTACCAGCTGTGTGGACTTGGCAGAGCTCCAGAGCCGCTCCACTTTGTTTTTTATGTGTATTTTCTCTTCTCAGCTGATGGATGGAGATGTTCCATTCAAAAAAAAAAAAAAACATGAAAGAACAGGATTAAATGTCTGGATCATTTGTGTGTGCGTGTGTGTGTGTGTAAAACCATAAATGGTTTCTATTTTTAGCTGCAGCCGTGAAACATCTGTTCGCACTGAGTCACTTCTCTCACCTACTATTATGTCAGTGTGTCAAATACAGTGTGTGTGAATATTAAAGTGTACCCAGGTGTGACTGTTGACTCCAGTTTAAAGTGGCCTCCCAGGCTTTTGGATTGCTCACATCTTGCTGCTCCAGTTGATTCTGTTCTGACATGAGAGTTTAGTCCCAATTTTGTTTACATTGTACCTGATGATACATTGGCCTTTGAGCTAATACATTAGCTGCAGAGTAGGGCACCACGAGCTGGGTGTGACATGTAACACAACAGTGACAGTGGACAGTGTCCTATCCTACCATAACGGTTCTCCAGCTTAAAGGTAGAACCCCCCCCCCAGTTCCATGTTTGTACCTTTTTATACAGAATGGCGGCGTAACATTCTCGCCTTGAGCAGGCTGTGGAAAAGGTAATCAGGAGGGGCAAGTTGCTTCAGGCTTGTGTTGTACAAGGTAATGTCTGATCATGTTGGAAATCAAAAGTGTTGATAGTTAATTCGAACAGCCACACTGGAAGGTAAGGTGAAAAGTCAGCGGTCACAGAGGTGGGTGATGTGATATATTTTATATGGAGATAGTAGCGCATGCTTTCAGGCGTCTCTTCAGGACGACATCGGCTTTTCACATTAAAGGTGACATAAATAGTTGTGTGAAGAATAATGAGCCTGATGAGCAGTTCAAACCATGACTCCTTCTTCACCTCTACACAGCTGACCCATCACGGCATGAGGTGGGTGTGGTTGTCAGGTCATCGGTTTCAGAAAGTCACAGACATAGTCGTACACAACAAACCTAAGTATACCTTAAGTACACTCAGAGGTGCCTCAGAGTGTACTGTTCCCTTTTAGCTGCTAATACTAGTGTTAAATGCCTTGTATTTACTACTCCTCTGAGTACACATGTTGCCTTTGTAAATTAGCAGCAAGGTCTGTGGTGGCCCCCTCCAGAATATTTTCTAATACTGCTGCACATTGTAACAACTGAAAATGTGATTGTAAACATCAGGTAGTGACATTTCTGCAGATCACGAACCAAAGTACTGGACAAATTAAAACATAGATGAAAAGTCAGAGGATTTACCGCAGTTCATCCTGAGGGGAACATGAATGTCTGTAACAAATCTCATCATTATTCATCCAATAGTTGTTGAGACATTTCAGTAGCCTGGATCAGTGACAGAATCACTCATCATCCAGTCATTTCTCTTGCTCAGGTGCCGGCCATGGACCCGATGGCGATGAAGCGCTCTCAGCTCTACAGTATGAGCAACAACCCGTACTCCCAGCAGCAGCAGGGGGCGCCGTACCCCGGCCAGCCCTACGGCTCTCCCTCCCCCCACCGATACCCGATGGGGATGCCCAGCAGAGGGCAGATGGGGATGGGAGGGATGCAGTACCCTCAGCAACAGGTAGGAGATGGTCTGTCAACCTTTTTGAAAAAGAAAAAACAACTTAATTTCAAACTCTAAACGTACTGATACTGAACTTGTATCAGTACCTTAGTTTGGGGTTGTATCCCATGATGCCCTCTGTGCCCTCTTGATCACTTTTGAAGAGAGATTCTTATTTATTTTGCATCTGATGGCAGCGGTGCAGGAACAGGTCTTCCATTCGTATCTTCAGGTTTCAGACCAGACTTGGGTCTGGCGGTTTGGTTCAGGTCTTACAGATGTTTGTATGAGCGGGTTTCAGGTCTCATTTTTAGGCCTGTGCAAGATTAGATGGTTATCCAATAGCAATGTTGATAATTAACCGTTTAACCATTAACCAACAATAAGAATTTTGACCGATTTAAAACTAGCAGTTAAACAATAAAAAAATGTAAGTGTGTATACATATATTTACTGTATATCTATGAGAGAAAATCCTCCGTCATTGGATACTAATCCTGGCTGGTGGAAAGCTAATCAGATGTGCTTCTTCACTGCGGGTCTCACAGTTAACAGACTGCGCACCAGGCTGACCCCACAGCATGTCCACATGTTGCTATTTCAAAATCCAGTAGACAAGCTGTCTGCTATGCTGAGGACTGAGGTAGACCTGCCCTGTTTATTTTATTTTGAGGTCTGAAAAATGCGACTACAAGTTTAGGTTTTGTTCACCTGTTAGCTGTTTTTGATCATTAATTAGCTTAGAGCGGAGGAGGAGGAGGAGGAGGAGGTTTTCCTTACAGCGCTCTCCGCACTGCAGGATTCAGTGTGTGTTTTCGTGTCGTTAAACTGTTTATACATTAGAAAGTCTGGCTACTATGTGCTATTTATTTGAAGTTATAAAATATTTTCCTACACAGGAGATCTAGGCTATTATGCCGGTTCTGCACATGTAAAAAAACAAAAAAACATTTGTTGTATTGGGTCACAGACCCTCGTCCATTCTAGTATATTTTAATCTTGTTGGTTAATGAGCATTGGCTAAATTTCAAAATGAGCATCCTATTATCCAGTTGTCTTTGGGTTTGATTTAGGTTTTTTGGTATCACAAAGCTGCCTCACTTTTAGTTGGGTTACATCACCCTGGTAACCTGTGCTGCCAGGCTAACCTGCTGGGCCAGGTTAGCTTCAGAGGATCTAATCAACACCTGCCAACGGTGTAACTACTGACCAATCAGCTCACTGTAAACAGTCATTATTCATGCAGCACATTTCAAACACAGAAGCAATTAAAAAAACCATTAAAACTATTAGCATCAAAAACCAGAATAAAATCAATGCAGACAGAAAAAAATTATATTTAAAAATGAGATAAAATGAAATAAAGAACATAAAATGAAACTAAAATTTAAAAACACAAAAGTAATAATAGAGCAGAAATACAGTTATAGTGCAGCTGCAGGCATAAGTTGCCCTTAATGCAATAAAGGAAATAAAGAAATCAATCAATCAAAGGCACCGGAGAACAGCAGAGGTTTTAAGATGGATGTTATTAGAGATCAGTCAAATCGTTTTGCTGTTCCAGACTTCACTCTGGTTTTAAAACACAGCTTCTAAGGAACAGAGGGAGGGTTCATCACAATAAATAAATACATAATAAAGATTAAAGCTGCATTTTAATTGAGAAAAGATTCTTTGGTTCCCGACAGGATTTCTGACAGCGTTAATGCTGTTACTCTTATTCCATCGCTGCAGCTCAGAAGTGAAAACTAAACCCTCTGCTGTAATTTATCAGAAAATGACACTCTGAAACAAATGATCCAACACAGTCTACAACTAAATACCACTGAATGTTTGTCAGCCAACAGCCAAATGTTGGGAAATGGGTGAGTTGTTGTACTGGAGCAGCTTCTTACGCTCACAGCTACAGTCTGTAAGTTGTCCTTTGTGTGCTCAGAGCGGTTCAGTGTTTCCTGCCACTCTGAAGCTGGGATGAACTCACTTGTTTTGAGAGACTTGAGAGCTGGTTGTTTGTTCATGGAGTAGACCCACTGATTCATCTGCAGCATCACCGCCTCGTCACTGGATGAGCCGCTCGCAGGACAACACAGCTATTGATGCTGTCAAACCACGTGGCTCCCGCAGAGGGGGCCGGGCTGGGCCGGGCCGGGCCAGTCTGGGTCAGGCTATTCCTGGTGCAGACTGGGCTCGGGCTATTTTTAGACTCCAGACTTCTGGTCTGGGTCTTGTGCTGCTACTCAGAGCAGATGGGCTCCCCCAGGTTTATCAGTGTTTACTGACGACTGATGCTGCTTCTGATCCGCCAACACTGACCTCCTGTAACCTTCAAAGCCAACTGTGTTGAACAGCACTTACTGCAGACTTCAATGAAGTATAGAATAATATGATTGACACTCTGCATCATAATGCGCTCCACTGCTGTTCATGTGTAGGATTAGTGTCATTTTATCCAAATATTCCTACATACACAGCTTCTTTTTCATGCATGTGCAGTGGTTCCAGACGTCTGTATGCGGCCATTTTTACCAGTGAACTTTATCATCAAAGATGAGCGTGAAAGGGAGTCAAAGTTAATGCTTCCATGTTGGTCGATATAAAAGCCATTTCCAACCATGACTTCAAAACACAACCTCTTTACAGTATAGGCGTTAAACTGAGGGTTACATATGTAACTATGGTTCTGTGAATTCCTGGTGGCTGCCAGATGTAAATAAAAGGAATAGAAGTGATGTGAGCTGTGAGGAGGGTGGGGCCCCTCGTGGGTGGGTAGTCTGTGTTTGAATAAATATTTTGAGCTTGTATAGCAGGCGTGTTTAAACTGAAACAAGGTGTTTAGTTGCTCTTAAATTAGTTTAATATTATATTTTATAAAATTCTTCTGACAGTGTGGTAGCGGCGTGGAGTCTCCAGTATACAACCCTGTGGGAAACCCTGGTATCCTTTAACAAGGTGCACAATCCCTGCCAGCTCCAGACATGACCCAATTAATCTCCTAAAGACCCCTGGGACAAAGGTTTGTTTTTGGGCCCCTGTTGACCCCCACTAGAGATATGTCATTATGTGTGTCATTATTTGCTCAGACACCAACTAGTACTCCACAGCTGAAACGATTAGTTGTTTAACTGATCACTCGATTGAAAGAGAAGTCTTGTTCCAGCTTCTGGTTTCCCAGTTTTCTCGGACAGTAAACACAACATCCGACTGTTGTGTCGTCAGGGAATAATGATGAGCTTTTTCATTAATTTGACATTTTATACACTGAACAATCAATCGGCCGTTGAAAACAAATCGTAAGATGTATTGATAATGAAAATAATTGTTGGTTGCAGCCTCACAGTACTTCTGTGATGGAATATGACCTTGCCTGAGGTTTTCTGTCTGTAAATGACCATTAACTCTGTTTGATTGATAAATGGTATAAAAGTTTCTGAAATGTGTCTAAAAATATAGATATTCAGTTTATGGTCATGTCTGATGAAGAAAAGGGTCAAATTGTTGGATGTGAGAAGCTGGAACCAACTAACGTTTAAAATTTCTGCTTAAAAAATGACTAAAACGATTGTTTGATTATCTAAATAGTTGCAGATTCATTTTGGTTGCAGCTCTACACACAGTTTACAAGCTCAGAATCACTTGCCACAGTGGTCTACAGTGCGCTACCATATAAACACAACCTGCTGGGTTTAAATCTAGATTTGGATCTTTGTTTTCACTGATCTCTCAGTATGTTCTTGTCTCTTTTATTTCGTTCGACTTTCTAGTAAAAGTTATAATACCAAACATATTTTTGAAGTCTTGAGGAAACCTCACTGTTGGATCCTGGTTTCTGCTGTTTCCGGTGGACCCTCTGCAGGTGGTTTTCTCAGCCATTCTCTCCTGGCTCAGGTCTCTGTTCTCAGGTCGTAGATTTCTCGGATCTGTTTTCTTCCCCTGGAGCTTTTCCTCTGACAATCGTCTGATGTCGTCTCACAGATTCCTCCAGAGAGAGATTGTCATCACCGAGTAACGGCGACGTTATTACATCATTACAGGTTGACAGAGGTTTTTTTTTTTTCTTTTTTTTTTTTTGTTCAGCCAGAGGGAACTTGTCAGTGATGTTGTCTCTGCTCAGATGAAGACAGCCACAGGGGCTAAGAGAGGAAAGGTAATGACTTTTATGTGAGCGAGGCCCCAGATGGCCTCAGGACTCTTCCTTTATTAACTCTCTGATTTCAGATGAAATTGGATGTCGACCAGTCAGCGTCCCCCCTCTGTGCTGGTTAGATTGATCCTGGTTTTTGGGTCCAGGAGGTTTCTTTTCCACTGGTGACTTTCTGACAGAACATTTTAGAGCAATTCTTCAAGTCTGAAACCCAAATCTGGGACTGTATCCTTCGTATTTTTTAAAGGAATAGTATGGAAACTGTGGGGAAATCCTCCAGATTAAAGTCCATTTTAATCAGGTTATTTGCGGGTTTTGAAAAGTCTCAATAAGAGTTAGAATTCAGGTCCTTTTTGTTTAATTCCCACGATTGTCCTTCATTAGTTACTGTCCCAAGATATTTATATTAATTTACAACTTACAACAAAAATAATTTCCTTAGTTTTCTCTGTATTTACCTGAAGAAAACTGGCAGATTCGTGTCAACAAACACTTCTACTCAGGGATCAAACCAACATTCGCTGTGCCATTGGCAAATTTATCATTGCAAACATGCAAATGTCTTGCTTTGTCCGACCATCAGTGCGAAACCCAGAGAGATTCAGTTCCCTGTGATAGAAAGAAGAGAAAATGATTTCAAAGATCAATCTATCAATATTTTTCACTTCACCCTGTGGCCTCTGTAGCACCGATGTTAGCACACTCTCATTAAGTCTGCTTCAGACTGCAGACATCATCATCATCATCATCATCGTCCCTGACTCCTGCTTTCATCACCACACTGATATTACACCACGGTTGCTGAAGTGCCTGAGCACATGCAGGAGTTGCTCTTGAGCAAGGCAGTTAATCGTCAGCGCAGCTCCAAGCGCTCCACTTCTCACAGATTGCAGTCTGGTTGCGTCTTATTGCATTTTGTGTCAGCTTGTATTCCCGAGGAGGGCGTGAGCGTTCAGGGGGAGAACGGTCTAATGGGAAAGGTCTGTGGAAGTGTTACAACACCTGATTTAAATACAGGATCTCAACCTGTCTGTACACCTTTTTTAATGTTTAAGTATAGAGCTTATTATAACTAGTTTGTGTCAGTGAAGCTGAATCAGTTTTGGTTTTCAGGCTGCAGCAGCAGCAGCAGCAGGAGGAGGAGGAGTCGGGCTTTGCTGTAGATCCTCCGGAACCGGTTTGCTCACTGTTGTTAGAGGAAGAACAAAGATTATTGAAACTTCCTGGAGTTGATATGTAGAGTAACTCGTATCAGAGATGCACCCCATTCTGCCACTTTAACATGTTGGTTTCATGTCTGATAAACACACTGATCCATGGACAGTGTCAGATTTAACTGTAGCAGACCAATGTGAAACATGCAGAGAGAGAGAGAGACTCAATGAATTATCTCAAAGGTCCCATATAGTATAAAGGTAGATGTCCATGTGTTGTTTGATTATAGATCAGGTCTAGGTTCTATATTGATACTGTGAAAGTATCAAAGCCTCAGTCCACAGAGAAATGCACACAGCCTGTATTCAGAAACTGAGCCTTAAAACGAACTGCCAGGACCTCTGTAACATTGTGATGTCACAACAAAGCAGTCACCGGCCTAAGGCCCGCCTGCCTGGACCCACCTTCCAACCTTGCAGGATTTTTTGGGGGATTTTGGATTTTGGTTGTTTACTTGAAATCTGCTATATTTTTATTCGATCACTCAGAAAATCGTCAACCGATTAAGTTGTTGAAGAGAATCTTATCAGATCAGTCTATAAAAACTATTTCCCCTTGTGAGACAACCAGAGCAGAAGAGGTTAAAAACCTTTATATTTTTAATGTTCATTTATGTCAACATCATCCTTAAAAAATCATCTAAGTAAGTAAATCTTTATTCATATAGCACACTGAAAATCTGCTTAACAGGCTGCAAATTAAAACTCAAAATGACGAAAGCAAATGAGTAAATAATTCTGTCAAAGGTGAGCACAAATAATTAAAAGAATAAAACCAAAGAGAGAAAAATCAGGTCAAGGAAGCTTCGGTGAAATGCCTCTGAGAGCAGGAAGGTCTTTAGTCCAAATTTAATGTCCTGTCATTTTCTGCTTGTTCGCTGTCACATATCGTGAAACAGGCAGACGAACTCGCTCTCTAATAAGATTAAATGATGAAACTGATGTGAAAGCGTCAATGGATTCCCTGTGAGAAGAGGAGGGTTCAGCTGGAATAAAAAAAGTTTTGAAAATCCATCAGTGATGCAGCCTGAGAGAGAACTGAGAAAACACTCTCCTTTGTTGGTGGCGTTACTTTGCAACCCCCGATTCCTCTGTGGACTGGCTGACATATTATTTCTGAAGTACTCCCGTCACGTCTGAACGAAGACTGAACCAACATTTATGTAACTAGAGCCCCTGCTGGGGGGGGGGGGCGGATGACCAGGGCAAAAGGATGGAGTGAAACTTAGTTGACTGAATATGATTTATGTAGGGAGAATAAATAAATAAAGAGTTTGCTGATGAAACATCAACATGGATCCTTTTTTATAAGTTGCTTTCCCCCGTCATTGTTAATGATCAATGTTGTGCCAGTTCACACTTAAAATGAACTAGTTCGGCCCTTTACTGCATGTCATTCCCCCTCTCTCTGCCTCCCCATTTCCTGTCTCTCTCTACTGTGCTATCCAATAAAGGCATAAAAAGCCCAAAAAAATATACTTTAAAAAAATAAAAAAAAATGAACTAGTTCAAAGTTCAGTTCATACAGATGAAAATGAACTAGGTCACGTTCATTCTTCATTTTTTAAAAATTTTGAACTAAGTTCACAGTTCCAAAAATGAACTAGTTCACATTCATTTGTTCCGTTTCTTTTAAATAAAAGCCGCTATTCTTTATCCAATAGAACCTTCTTCTGCCCATCCCTCACCACCAGTTGTACATCACTGAGGAGTCACAGACATGGGTTACATCTAAAATTTGTATATAAATATAATCCATCTGAGTCTTCACTTGTTTGTTCATAAAACTGCTTCAAATGCTCAAACAAACTGGCTTCAGCAGTAGTAGATGCGTCTGTACTGTCTGTACTGCTAGCACCAGCCAAGCTGGGCCGTGTCTTTGTAAACTGATTTGTTCAGTTCACCGTTCACAAAAAAACAAAAGAGCAAGAGTTTGTTTTTTTACAAATGAACTGTTCACTGAAAACAGCTGCAACATACTGTATCTCCAATCTGGTTATTTTTCTCTTCTGCCACGCTTTAACCAAGTAACTGGCTCATTTAAATATATATAATAAATACTGAACAAAAATAGAAATGCAACCCTTTTGTTTTTGCTCAGTTGAAATAAAAATTAAAAAAAAAAAAAATTCTACACACACAGAGGGTTTATTTTGCTTACATATCTAATTTTTTGACCAGCTCAGGGTACACCTGTGCATTAATCATGCTGTGTAGCAATCATGCCACACCTGTCAGAAATGCTCACTGACATAGAGTAGAGTTAAACACATTTGTGAACAAAAAATAAGAGAAATAAACCATCTGTGTGTGTAGAAAAAAAGTTTAGATCTTTAATTTCAACTCATGAAAAATGGGAGTAAAAATAAGTGTTGCGCTTGTATTTTTCTTCAGTATAAAATGAAGTATTATTAATATATACACAGTAGTGTGCAGAAGTCTGGCCATTCATGGACAAATCCCATGTTTAGTTCATTTTTGAATAAAAAAAAAAAGTAACTAATGGTTAATGTGTGTGTGAAGCACTTTAAAACTGGCTCAGTGTATGAACTGTGCTCTCGGCTTTGGTTTAGGTCTGGTCGTCAGCTGATGTGAAATCAGCAGGAATGCGTTTAAAATCATAAACGTGGTCGCATTCTCAGTGACGATCATGTGATTCTCCTGTGACTCTAATAAATGTAGAACAAGCCGTTGTTCACAGTCAGGAGACATTTAGAGGCGCTAACAGTGAAGGGGTCAGAGGTCAGATGTCCCGGCACCTGGACATTATGATGACCAATTTATAAAGTCATGGAGTTGTGGAAGGGTTTTTATTCCAGGCAGAGACAGTTTGATAATATATGTAATTCTCGGGGGGTGGGGGGGGGATTTTCAGGAAAGTAAATATATAGGTCACTTTCCAGGAATTCTGCAGAGTGCGTTTTCAGGCTTGTTTCACATGTTCAGCAGAGTGGAAACAAAGTGGGAAACAACTCAAACTACACAGTCCTCTAAATGTGTTTTCAGTAGAGTGGGTGACGTGAAAAGGTGGATATTAACAGTAGATAAAAGCTCACCAGAATATCACTGCACAGCTCCATTTCAATGAGGTCCTCACTGTGAGCAGAATAATGCATTGATCCTATAGGTTTATGTTATGACCACCAGTGTTAATTATTTCATCTTCATTAGGCATCACGGATGGCTCTAAATCCTACAATACCCATGAGCCCCTGCCTCCATCGCTATGGAGTGTTAAAGTTGCTGAATTCATCCAAAATGGATGCAAAATTTAAAAGTAAATAGATAGATAGTTGATGTCCACAGGCTCATAGCTTTAAATTTTAATCAACAACCAGAGACTTTCTAACACAGCTGTTCATCTCTTGTACTGAGTGGAGACTTTCATGTTCATCCAAGACACAGACATAGAATAAATGTAACGTTTGTCAAGTTTTCATCCAAATTTTAACTGGATATCCAGAAAATTATCAAAATAAAATGCTAATTAATGTGAGCTTCTCTCCTCCTCTGCTGTGTGAGTATGAGTTGGCTGGTTGATGGAGGTAAACAGCTGGTGGAGCTGATTCTCCAGTCGCTGCTGTTAAGGCACTACAGAAGAAGATGAGGTCATTAAAAGAGCTTCAGTCAAAGTTCAAACGATGGAAAACCATATGATGGAAATCTGACATTTCTGTTTGTTTCCTGTATTTTATGTGAAGAGGGTTCCAGCCTCCTCCTCATCGCTCCACACAGATCTGATGTTTTCTCTCTCTCCATACTTTGCTTTTTATCTGCACAACTTTTCCCCCTGAGATACTTTTAAAATAGATTTTTTTTCTGGTTTAATTTCCAGTGTTTCCACTCAAACTGAAAATGCTCATAAAACCTGGTGGATGGAAACACACTTAGTGTCAATGGTGAAAATGAATGGGTCTTTCAGAAGTGATGGGACCCAAAATAGCTCTGACCACAACTGAGCTTGGCTCAGTTTGTCTGTAGTAAATCAGCTGTCAGCACGCCGACTCGTTATTTATTCATGGGAGACTCATTTCACTGATGTTTGTTGTTTCTCTTCAGATGGGATCTCAGTACAGTCAGCAGCAGCAGCAGCAGCAGCAGCAGCAGCAGCAGCAGCAGAACATTGGTGGTTACTGTCAGCCGGGCCAGCCCCCATACTTCAGCCCCCCACAGCAGCAGCCAGCTGCCCCCAGCCAGCCGCCGTACATGCAGCCCCGCCCACTCCCACAACAGGTACAACTAGAACTCCAAAGGCTGTTCCTGCAGGGTGGTCGCCTCCTGAGGGCAAAATGTGACACAGACACTGTTCTCACAGGCTGGTTGTTTCATTCTGATCAAATCATGAAACTATAGACTTCCTACAGATGTTTCACAATAAAAGCCTTCAAGGGAAAGGAAGGGAATGCTCAAGAGCTGCAAGTAACAATTATTTATCCTTGTCAGTCCTTGTCATTGAATCGATTATTATTTTCTTGATTCAGTCTATGAAATGTCACAAACTAGTGAAAAACTCCATGGCCACAGGAAAAATACTCTTTGTTTTAAGGTGGATTTTCTAATGTTTTAGACAGTATAAGGAATAAACCAGTGATAAGTGACAACTGAGAACATTCCCACAAAAAGTCCACACTGCAAACGTCCCACAACCCGAGTCGGCATCTTCATGTCACTTCATTTATCTGTCCATCAGTCCGAAACTCAAACATCTTTTCACAAACTGCCATATGACAAAATGACATCAAATCCAGCAAACGTTTGATACTCTGTGCTTCAAAAGTGACTGAAACAATAAATCAATTAGCAAAATCATTCACGATGAATTTTATTCCGATCAACTTATCGATTAATTAACTAATTGTTGCAGCTCTAGATTGCTCCCTGAATTGCTTGAAGGCTTTTAATGTGAAAGAGGCAGAAAAAGAGGAATGAGGAAAGAGACTCTCATTAAAATATGGTCGTGTATGAAAACAGAAATAAGAAATAAAACCTCAGATGAGTAAAGGACACAATGGGAAATATCGAGTAGCAAATTGATTCTGAATTGGACTTGAACTGCTTGAGTCCTTCACACCACTAGAAGAATGAAAATAATAAACCACTGTGGGGGCAGCTGTGGCTCAGAGGGCAGAGCAGGTCGTCAATCCCCGACTCCATATAATGAAGTGTCCTTCAGCCCTGATGGTCGGGCCAGGACCCTTCACGGTAGCTGTCTGTCCTCAGTGTGTGTGTTCGTTTGAAGATCACAAATCAGACAGACAAATATATCGGATCAGTCAAACAATCTCAGAGAAAATTAACTGGCTGGTTGATGGAGTTAAACAGCTACAGAGACGCCCCGGCCTACAAATCATATTCTTCACACGTAACGTAACTTAACTTAGAACTCACAGTCATCAGATTAAGTCAAATCACAGCCTTGAAGCTTGAAAAGAATAGACCCAAAATAAAAAGGTTATTGTTTACTGTTGTTTTACCTGTTTTACCTGTTTACCAGTCTTAAACCTGGTCTCAATCAATCAGGCAATTGCAAATGAAACTGCTCAGGTTTCTAGACTTTTTTCATGACAACAGGTTTGTTATGGACTAAAGCTTGGGTGTATTTTTTTGAAGGGAAGCTTGTGGTGAAAATGGTGAGGTGTCGTCCCTCACAAGCCGAAACAGTAAGGAGCTGCTGCAGGGTTGTGAAGATCCTGAAATGCTTTGCACAGATAGAATCAGGAGACTTGGAGCTTTAAAACAATGTAGAACTTGTCAAGGTTGAGTGAAGACCGGCGTCCGGCACAGACCAAAAACACACCTAAGGGACAGTGTCGGCTTTATATAATCAATATGCAGGTGAAACTGTCAGGTGCCTGTGTGTGTGAGGAACATTGAAGGAAGTCCAATCACAGTAATATAAAGCAGGATTTCCCCTGAGATACCCCTGCTCTGACAGCCTTAATTAACTCTGCGAGAGAGCGATGGGAAAGAAAAGAAAGGTGCTCCTGGTGTGAAGGCTTCAGACCCACACAGAGTTTCTCGTTGATTTCACCTTCACAGACAGTTAAAGGTAACACACAACAGACGCTTTGGATCACATCAGGTCACCTGAAGCCTGTAGCACAATTTGAACAAATAAGAATATGTTAATAATTTCTTATAACTTGAGTAACAACCATTTAGCCTAAACTACACTGTTTTTTCATTCGGTGTGGCTCTGATGCTGCAGTGGTTAATGAGCTAACTCCTGGGCTGATCTGGGCGTATTTTACTGGAGCAGCATCAGCTAGAATAAAGTTGATCAAAATACAACAATAACCCTTTCTTTACTGTGTTTTCATCTGCTAGTGTTGCAGCACTGTCGTCATTTACTGCAGCCGGGCTTCACACTGCGAGCGAAAATGAGTTTGTATGAGTGTTTTCAAAATACAGATTTGAATCAGTTACCGCTCCTACTGTGTTGTCAAAGCTGAATGTAGAAAACATTCAGGTAGCAGCTGTTGCTTAATGTTAACTCTGTAAGTAACTCAATGACAGAACAGAATAAAACCAGTCAGTGTACTCAGCCAAAGATTGTCTGAGATAAAAAAAAAAAAAAAAGCTCCAGAGACTGTTTCTGTAGTTTCAATATGTCCAGCAGAGTGAGACGTCTTCTCTCAAGAGGATCGATGATTTCAGGAGTCACATTCTCCCAGTTAAACTTTCATTTATATGAGATCAATAATTTAATCAGGTCAGCGTCATAGTTTTGAATCAGGTCCTCTAGTATCTGGATCAAGCAGCTTGTGAAAAATAAGGTGTTAGATTCAGTGTGTCAGATTTAATCAACATTGATGTGGATATAAGAATCAGATCAATCTGTCTGTCAGCAGTCACTCATTATTAACGGGACATCACTAAAGCTAATGTCCGACTTCAGTTACATTTTACACATTCAACGAACAGACTGAGTTTATTATGCACGATTTTTCTGTCTGTGGCATTGATTCATTTGGTGTCATGTTCTTCTGTTCTGGTTTCCTGTTTCCTTTATTTTACAAACTCCCCCCCTGCTGGAGTACGAGGTATAGCCATTAGCTGCGTCCCAATGCGGGGGCCTTTGGTAGCTGTCATAGACCACGAAGGCCGAACTGAATTGAGACGGTCTGGGTCCACGGAGAATGTTTTGCCCTTACCTGTCGCCTAGCAACCTTGACAACACGTAACTTTTTTTATACCAAAACCTTGAGGTGTTAAGGCCCTTGTTTTTAACATTTGTACCATTAGTTGTTCAACAGAGCTGAAACCCAATACTTAGATTTAAAAGTGTAATCCTTGGGCTCTCTGTTACCAACTTCCAATGAATCTTGGGATAGGTTGGGCCACAAAGGATCCACCCGTTGGCGCCTATGTTGCGCAGAAAAAGAAGGACGCATTTCTCTGACGCATTTGAAGGAGTTTTCAAAATGGGACAGTCTATAGTCGCTGCTGTGATGCAATCGGTCTTCAAATGCAGCTTCAGAAGGATGAAGCTCCTGAATTGGGACACAGCTACTGTGTGTTAGGAAGACTTGCAGTTCACATAGATTTCAGGTGCAGTGTTTATATGAGCATGTCAGGAGCCAATAAGCTCCTTTGATTAGTTAATTGCCTTATTGACTTGTTTAGTTTGGTTGTTGGGTTGTTGCTTTTCTTTCTAGGTTCATTTGTTTGTTCACTTTATTGTCCTTTGAGTTTAATTCTGTTGGTATGATGTTGTATTGACAGAAGAGGTTTGTGGGACTCTCAGTGTAGCTAATTGAATTTGTGTTGTTGGTATTGTTAACTTTAGTTGTGTTTCTGTTACTGTTTTATTCTAGAAACCACATAAACACAGAGTGTAAACCTGCACAGTCTCCTAGTAAAGCTGCAGGAAACTCCAAAGTGTCTTGTGTATTGTAACGGATACACCGCAGTAATTACAAACTCAACAACCAGTAATATGAGAGACACCACATGTGACCTATAGCACACAGTGGACACCCTGTACAGACAGAAGGTGTAGTGAGGATGCACTGATGTGAGGAATAAATAGCCGTCTTTCCACAGAGCTTACAAGTGTTCGCAGGGCAATGGCGTATAATGATGTGGCGCCATGTGTCAACCCGCATTCATGCTACTGTTTAGATATTCTCTGTCAATGATTCTCAAATCCGTTTTTTTTTTCATATTTTCTAACTCTTATGCAGCAGTTATCTGATAAAAAAAAACTGAAAAGAACTTCAGAGGAAATTCTGTTGTAATTTAACTAATGAGTGATGTTTTTAGTTGCCAAATAATAATTTCAAACATTGACCGGTGTCTGCTTGAAAAATGCAGTGGCTTTGTCTTCCATTCACATCATTTTCATCTGGTTTTTTGTTCTTTAAAATGACCGAACTGCAGCATAGTTTACGTCTTTGTTTGTGTTTTGTTTTGTTTTTTTCAAAAAGTTGCACAAGCCTGTAGGGAAAAAATATGCTCAGCAGTGACTACAGTGTGCTGTAGCTCAGCTTGAAAGCTCAGTCATGACCTTGGAATCAACGCCTTTACCACAAGGTCCATTTAGTAGCTCTTCTGGAGGTTTTGAATGCATCACACTGTCATCAACAGCAGATTAAGTTTGCTTAAGCCCCTTTTCCACTGGTCAAAAAACCCACTAAGACCCGCTAACATTGGGCTTTTGTTGGCAATCGGCTCCCTGCTCCTGGGTGAACCTGCTAATTTTTGCCCTTTTTCCTGCTGTAATGTCTTTCAGAGCACAAACGGCACAGTGCTGTTAAACCAGAAATGTCCCAGCTACACTATGCTCTGGGGTGAAAGAATGAGCTGCAGCCCTGAAATAAGTTTTAAAAACACACAATCACTGATTGAAGTGTCTCACACAGACTCTGACACTGTTATAGCAGCAGCAACAATCCGGGGATGAGACGTGATAGATCTGTTTTACTTGTTTGCTCCGCAGCTAGCACCTCACTCTTTCTCCACTGTGTCTGTGCTCTACGAGTGCATGTGATGACATCGCCCCCTGCAGTTGTGTGTATCCTCAGTCTGGACAGAAAAGGCAAACTCAACTGTTAGTGGAAAAGAGGTCAACTGGCTTTTATTATTGGGGTTTACATTTGTTAAAAAAAGCCGCTTATACCCACTAGTTTTGGTGTAAAAGGTATAAGATTCCACAGAAATAAAAAATTAAAAGTACCTCTAAGTCTCCCCATTCACGGTGATTTAAAAGCCAGCATCAGTTTGCTGTTTAAGAAAGCTCCAGAGCAGCTGCTAAATGGACACTGAGGTGAGATAGTTTTGGTTCCAGTGAGAGTAAAAAGATGATCCGACAGGTGTGAGCTCTTGAGTGTTTTGTAGTCTAAACTTTGTTCCTCCGTCTGTGTTGACGCAGGAAGTGCCGCAGGAGGCGTACGGGGGCCGGGGCCAGTCTGCCGCTATGACTCCTGGTAAACCAAACCACGAGGAGATGAGTCTGAGCCAACAGGAGAGACCGTCCAGCCTGCCGGTGAGTCTGAACAAAAAAGCACATCACTCAGCTTCAGAGGAGAGATGATGCTAGCGGCTGCTGTACAATAACGTCTCACAAAAAAAAAAACACTTATTTGTCATTAAATGGCAACAAATCTGAGAAAAAGTGTAAGGAAATCTGCTTTAACAATTTACAGCATCGAACATTAATGCTGTTGGCTTAAATATCAACCGCCTGTATCAAAGCCTGTGATTGGCTGCAAATAAAGTCAAGTTGTCCGTGTCACACTGTTGATTGACTTTATTGACCGGCCAACAGAAGCTACAGATGAGGGATGAGGGTTGTTGGGACTTTCAAAGTAAACAGCACCATTTCTACAGATGTTTCTGAAGGCAAACATGTTCATGATACTGTTTTGCTAGTTTATACTGGTTGCATCACAAGGCTTAGTGCTTTATAGTCAGTAGTAAAGTTTGTCAAAGTTGTGTGAGGAGTGGGTGAACGGACCAATGTTAAAGATCTAAGCTGACTATCCTGTCCTGCACTGCTTACAGCGACAAGGAAAACATTTTTTTCCTTTTGTCTTTTTTTCTTTTATTTTGAAATCCCTCACATCTGGCCAGACAGTTTTCTTCCTCAGACTCTCAGCAAACCGTATTTACAGGCCTGTTTATCCTGAGGTTTGACTCTGCCCTGATTGTGACAAAGCAACAGATCATAAAGGGTGAAAACCAACAGATGGAGCAACATAATATAGAAAGAAGAGTTGTTTGTTGTGTCAGGCTCAGTGGTCGTGATTCAGACTCTCGCTGTGTGACAGATTGAACATGTTTCAGACCTTCCCTGCTGTCTGCAGGCTCTGATTGTTCTGTGGCTTGTCGTCGTCGTTGTTGATAATAATGCCGTCCTCTTTCCTCTCAGGCTGAACCTCGCAGGTATCACGCTCTGAGTGCCTGATATTTCCTGCTGAGTTGATTTGTGGCGTCCGGGGCCACGCACAGATACACAACTGAAATAATGACGTGTCCTCGTGATCTGTAGCTGAGCTTACATTGAACTGTTGTTTACATTTAAAAGATGTTTACAACTAGTTTTCAGCTCTGTATGGACTGCTGTTTTCTCCCAACCCAGAGAGAAGTCTGTCTGTTGTAAGTTACTTATAAATTATAGTTATAAATTACTTTATAAAGCCCAAAGGTAAGGTAGGGAAGAAGCAGAAAATATTTCGAAAATAGTCAAATAATAGATAATAATATAAAATCAGAGAATAAAGAATCTTAAAGTTTCTAGTAACCACTGATGTGATTTGTAGGTTAAAAAACATTTAAACCTGTAAAACTGGAAAATAATTTTTTTTTAATCAGCTATTCTTTTGACTGCATTTTTTTTCCCGTTTTTGCTTTATTTTCTCGATCAATTCTTTGGTCTATAAAACATCACAAAATGCCTGCTGCAGTTTCAAAGCGCCTAAGGGGAAATCTTCAATTGTCTTGGAAATTAATATTTTTTGTTGGTCAGACAAAATATTTGAAGACTTCGCCTTAGATTCTGGGAAACTGGGATGTAATTTTTTACTGTGACTGTCAGTAGTTTGTTTTCTGTCTGTTATTTTCCAGTGAATTAAGACACAGTCGACAGTCAATTTTCAAGAGCATCACTGACATAATGAGAGTAATGAGGCGTTTTTCACTATTTTCAGACATTTAACACACTGATCAATGAATTATTAAAGCAGTTCTCCTGTGATGGCAGGATGTGATGATATAAAGTAAACCTGTGGCATCTGGAGCCCCTGGGCATTTGCCCGCTTTGCTTGTTTGGTTTGCCTGGTTTGCTTTGGAGAAACTCTGCTGGACATATTTGGTAAATCCATTATGTAGATAAGAAACAATAGAGGCCCAATTATAGAGCCCTGGGGTACACCTGTGTCCACCTCTGAAGGTGTTTCCCAAATAGAGAGTCTGTGAAATTGATAAACTCTCAGTGTGAGTCAGGAAAATTCAGCAACTTGAGCAGAGCATTTTCCAGTCAGTATCACTCCTCCGTCAGTTTGGTTGCAGAGGTTTCACTCTGTTAGAAAAACCTTCAGGAACCGTTTTATAGCTGCTCGAATGAAATCTCCTTCAGCTCTGATGGTGAACGCTCCCGTTTCTCTCTATCTATCTGTTTCTCTCCTTGCTTCTCCTTTTTTATCTCTCTACCTCCCTTTCTCTCTGTTTAAACTGGTTCCATTGTCCTCCCTTTTGTCTCTTTACATTCAGCTTTATTCCCTCTTTCACATGCAGGTTTTCTCCTCTGACTCCCTTTTCCTCTCACTATTATCTTGATCCCGTCCTCTTGCCCTCCCCTTCTCTCTCTTTTTTCTTCCTGTCATTCTCTTTCGGTGCCTCCTCTTTGAAGTCAGGGTGCTGATGCAGTTGCCATGGCAACAGGCGGAGGGGAGACGGGCTCTGTTGCAGGAAGGGAAAATAAAAAAATCAGCAGAAATCAGCTAAACCCGAAAGCCTCACAGAGTCTTTAATAACTTCACTACAGAGTCCATGATGCTGAGATTATTTCCTCTAGTTTAGATATTTACAATGTTTAAAAACTTGGTTTATTTTTTGCTGACTGTCGCTCATGGTCTCACTGGCATTGAAGCAGTGCAGAAAACATAATACATCTTGTATACATGTTACTGATACAATAATAATAATAATAAGTGACATTCATTTACAAAGTGCTTTACATTGTTGAATTTCAGGATTACAATTAAAATAAATAAATAATACAACAATAATTTGGTATAAAAAAGTATTTAAAAAAATATCAATAAAAAAAGAGGTAAATAGAATAAAAAAAAATATATAATATAATATATAATATAAATATGAAAATCAAAATTCAAACTTCGCTTTGCTCTGGATGTTTTGCAAATTTCATCAAGATTAAAAATTGAGACATGTTTTACTGTGTTTTTAGAATAAAGTAGGTAAAACCAATGTTAAAGTCTAAATTAACCTGAAAAGGAAATAAGAAATAAAAAGAAAAATAACTTTCCTCAGTTTGTTGCTCTTTGGTAAGAACATGTTGGAGACAGCTGTAGCCTCCAAACAACATCTTTACCACCAGCTTCATTGCTTTGGTCTGAGGACACAGCAGTGTTCAGTCTGGTCATCAACACAAGCCATCAGAATCAGTCTGATTCCCAGTTTAACCCAGTCATCTAAACCAGTTAAAAGAACCCAATATACCCCAAACTACTTGAATGCTTTTACCCTTCAGTCATTAAAACGTATGAAATTAAAACACCCCACACCACCACACATACTCTTCTGTATTTGAATCGAGAGGAATTTTAGAACCAAGTTGATGATGTTAAAAGTATATAGATGAATAGATGATGAAAATTGTATTATAATGTATTTTTTAACATTGTTGTTTTCTATATTTGTTCACATTTAGTCAAACTATCCATAAACATTGCTGAATCAGCTCCTGTTTGTAGTGTAGCCGTGGATTTACAGACAACTATCACTGGATTACTGTTGCATTGAGAAAAACTTCAAAACTCGATGATTCTGAATGAAGTTCTGCAGCTATAGAGTCTTGTTATGAAATTGGAGCGCGATTCTTTTTTACTCAAATTCACCTCACACAGTATCTCTGCTTCGTGTGAGGAAAAGAAGAGGAAAGAAGGGAGGAGAGGGGAAAAAAGGGAGGTGAGGATAGGAAACGGAGGGGAGATATGAAAATTACTAGAAGGAAAGGAGAAGTATGCAGGAGAGAGAAGATGAGATGAAATGGGGAGGACAGAAGGAAATAGACAGCGGAGATAAAGAGGAGGAGGTGAGAAAGAGTGGAGGAAGATGAGGTAATAAGAGGAAATTGTGGAGGTGAAATGGAGGAAGGAGGTAATGAGAGAGAAAAGACGAGGTGAAAGTTGGAGGAAAAGGAGAAGTATGGAGGACAAGCAAGACATGAGGAGGTGAACGTGATGTGGTGGAATGGAGGAGAAAGAAGGGAGGAGGAGATTAGGGTGAAGGAAAGGAAGAGAGGATAAAAGAAGGAGCAACAGAGAGACATGAGACAGAAGGGAGTAAAGGAAAAGGAAGATGGGATGGAGAGGAAGGAAGTGACAAGAGGAGGAAGAGATGGAGGAAGAAGAGAAGATGAAGGGGGGGCAGCAGGAAAATGTGAAGAGAAGGAGGAGAGAGACAGCAGGATGTGAGGAAGATAGGGAGGGAATGTAAGAGGAGGTGAAGGAAGAGAAAGAACATGTTAGAGGAGGAGAAAAGGAGGAATGTGGAAGAGGAAGTTAGGAGGAGGAGGCGAGAGAACAGGTGAAGGAGGAGAAGGTCGAGCAAGGCTGCAGAGAAACACTCTCTCGCTCTCTGCAGCTCACTCTTTATAATTAGACTGTGTGTGTGTGTGTGTGTGTGAGTGAGTGTGTGAGTGTGTGAGTGTGAGAGAGGCAGTGCAGCAACTGATTGGCTGAGCTGTTGGCATGAGGAGGAGGGAGGGAGGATGGGTTGCTGCACTGTGATTGGCTGGTCCCAGGCCCAGGGGCAGATGGGAGATTTCAGTGCAGTGTTTCTCTCCTCTTTTTCTCCTTCTTCTCAGACTCTCTTCGTCAATTTCTTCCCCCCTTCCTTTTCCCGTCCTCCTTCTCCTACCTCCCCTCCTCCTTTCTTTCTCTTCTATTCCTCACCTCAACTCCTCATCTTCTCTTTCCTCTCATTCCTTTTTTTTATCTTTTCTCCATCCACCTTTCAACTCCCCCTTTTCTCACCTTCTCTTTTCTTGTCATTTTTATTTCACTTTTCACCCTCCTGTAGTTTTCTATGTTGTCTCATTTTCCTTCACTGCTCACTTCTTCATCTCCTTTCTTCTTATTTTTCTTCCTCTTTGTTTCTTTTTTGTCGTCTCCTCCTTGACACCTTATTTTTTGTTTCTCATCTTCTCTTCCTTTCTTTTGTTTCATCCCTCTGTCCTTCCCTCCCTCTTCATGAATAGTGTTTTTGCCTTGTTTTTGCTCCCCCCTGCAAACAGCCAGGTGTGTTGTTGTAGTGCTTCTGAGCAAGGCAGTGAACTGTACACATTAGAGGAGGAATCGCACCGTCAGTCTGAGCTGAGGGGCGACGTTTCACTTTAATCAGATGTAGTTTGTGTTTCTGAAGTGCTGCTTTTGTTCTTGATCTGCTCTTGAAGTGAAGTGTCCCCTCCAATATCTCCATGAAAAGAGTAAAAGTGCTGCCACTACAATAATTAACCACTTCACGTCATTAAACTGATAACTGTGTTTTAACGTGATAAAAGGCTTAAAGACAAACTGACACGGATTATCCCAGGAGAAATAAAGGTTATACAAAACACATCAGAAGATAAAAGCCCACAAAGTTGGTAAAAAATGTATTATAAAGTCTATTCCTGACTATTGGTCAACAACCAACAGTTCCAGTCACTGCACTGTTTCCTCCAGCATGGAGCTTTTCCTAGAACCACAAGTATCAGACATTTTAAAATGCTCACAGTTGGGAGTGACCTGCCTCCCTCACCTTTCAGTCACCTTAATTGGCATTGGCTGCTGCCATGGCAACAGCTGGCTTCATGCCATCACCTGCCAGCAGCTTCTCTCATCTTTCCTCCTCTTCTCTTAGACAGTTTTATACACTGACTTAATTGTTCTTTGGTATTTTTTTTTCCTTTTGTTCTTTGTCACATCTCAGATAATGAAAGTGTTGGACTGCTCCCAGATGTTCCCTCCTCTGCCGTCAGCTTTATTCGCTCTGTCTCTGTCTCTCAGCTGATAGGCTCCATCAGGGTTTTTTCTGGCAGAAAATGATGCGTCAGTGTCTTTAACATCATCCTCAGTGAAGGTCTGGACTTCAGGTCTTCAGGTTTCTCTGCATGTTCAGTTTTCCTCCTACCTGCCTTGCTCTTAAGACTGTCTGATCTTAAACATCAGAGATGCTTCTCCCCTCTGAGTACTAGTACTTATACTAGAACAGAGCCTATAGAAAAAGAAGAGCTGTCCTTTACAAGCATGTAAAAGTTGCACTTCAATAACAAAGCTACAAAAAAGTGAAAAAAGAAAATGAAGAGGCTCTTTCATCAAACCCTCGTAATGTCATGGCTCTTTCAGACTTTTGAATTTTCCATCAGGGCAGAGCAGATTTACCTTCAGCCCTTTTTGTTTTTTGCCAGTATACAAAGTTCACATTTAATTGGAATAACTAATTGGAAGTTAAAGTCCATTATAATTAGTAACAATTTACAATTTTTTTCTCCCGGAATCTCCCCATGAGTCTACAGTTGCATATCAGATGGTTTGGAGGAAATGATCGGGAAACTATTAGACACTGTTGTTGTGTTCACTATATTTAAATAGTTTATCAGTTTGTCAGTGTGCAGCGGAAAGTGAGGGACAATGCTCCTAGTTCCACCCTGATTACTCCTCCATCTTTGCTGACGGATGACGATGCGAAGGCTCACATTACTCAAGTCTGAGATGAGGAGGGTTCAGTTTGTGTGGAGGAAACACAGAGAGAGGTCTGTTCATCAGTTTGTCCTCCTTCACTCTGCAGAGAAAGTGTGAATGAGCGATGAGGCCGGAAAACTCTATTCATCAAATTAGGGACTGTGAGGTTTTAATGAAACACTGTAATTGTGACCATAAATCACAGGAGCTGCTCGGGAGTGTAGAGATGTGGGGAAAAGTTTGAAGTCGTTTTATAGAGGCTGAAATGAACACTGTGTTGTTTCAGAGCTGAAACTGAACCTTTTTTTTCCGTTCTTATTTCTATTTTTCTCTGTTTTTTTGTTGTTTCTGTCTTCCTTCAGTTCTTTCTGCTTTTCTTTCTTTTCTTTTAAAGCACGATGGGTAGTGTAGCAGTTGATTTCTGTTTTACTCATGACTTCCAGAGACTGTCCACTCTGCCAGAGTATGGGCTGGATGATCAATCTTGATAATTAGCACGAAAAAAAAAATTCCCACGATAAGTGTAATAAACTGATGAGTAATTTACAATGTTCTGCACTTCAGAGAGGGGTCAACCCTCATCTGCACAATAACTCCGTCAGGCTGCAGCTACAGGGTTATGTAGGGTAACAATGTGTATGGGCCAACATAGGAAGGAAAAAAAACACACACACTGTTGGAAATGTAAAAGTGAGCGACCATGAGGAGAGTCATAGGTCCACACATGAGGAAATTGAGGAGGTAATACAACATCTGTGGTTTGGGAATGGTTTGGATTTCTACAGCTGGATAAGCAGCAGAGAGAGATCTGTGTCAACAAAGATGAAGCACTACTTTCCTATCCCATGAGAAAATATCAAGTACACAGACTTTTGCCTCTCTGAGAAATGATGTGCCTTAAATGATGTTCCTAGATCTGAAAGTCCGTTGTCTCAGGTTCATCCTCACAGTGAGCTGCTCTTTGTCTGAGGCTGAATGGCTGAGCGGATGCTGACCACTCTCTGAGGTTGGGCCTGACGTACAGTAAGAATCAGCAGGATCGGAGCGAGAGTTTCCACTCGGTTCTGTTGGTTTTGGACGGGCCGTTAACGTCCTCCAGCTGAGACGTTTACTCCTCCTCGCCTCATTTAGGAGGTGCTGAACGAGGCGTTTATGAGCCGTCACTGAAGAATAGTCAATGATCCTCCTGTTAGTGTGATGGTGAGGTCATATACGAAGCCGCTGCTCTGATGTTTCATTAAATGACGAGTCAGAAATTCTGCTGGAAATAAAAAAAACACTGCGCAAACCAACAGAAGAATGGAAGTGGAAATACCATTCTGTAGCTGCAGTAGGGAAACGAATCATTGTTTTAACCACTGTAGTGCTACCATGTGTGTGGACGCCGGTGTGTACAGTTTCTTTACATGTGAAACAAGTTTATGGGCTGCTGTTGTTTTGTAATTAATAAAAGTTTCTCCTCCCTTCTGTGTTTTTATTACAACCAAGTTCACAATGTGTACACCTTATTACTTTTACCTATTAACTTGAAAGTTGGTGAAATGTGGGAACCAGGAAATCTAAAATTTGTTGAAATTGAGTTTTATAATTCTTTTTTTAGTTGGTTCACTGCAGAATAATAAAAAAATTACAGGCAAAATAATAATTTCAAAGAAAATGGTGTGTTGTATGTCCTATATTATTGAGTAGTTTCTGTTATTAAATCGAATGGTACAAGTGTCATTAACAATGGTTCTGTAAAGTTTACATTACTTACCATTAGATAGAGGTCTGTGAAATCAGGCCAGAAACAGGGACAGCAGAAAGGTTACTAATTGATCATACTTCTGATTATTATCGTAATTAATGGATTTATAGTAGGAAAAAAAATCCCATTACAGAATCCAAGAGCATGAGGTGATGTCATTGAGTGTCTTATTTTGTTCCAAGCAACAATCAAAACCTCAAAGTTTTCCATTTACTTACAGTGTAAGACAAAAAATAGGAAATGTTATCAATTGAGAACCTGGAAGCATCACACTCTGGGGTATTTATGCTTTAAAAATTATTTAAATGATTACTTGATTGAAAAAGATGATGCCAATGATTTTTTGGATTTTTTTTTTCTTGATTGACAATTCAATTAATCAACTGAGCATCACACTCTAATCTCCAGGAAATGTTAAGAGAATGTTGCCTGAGATCAAAAACTCAATAACATAAATAAAAACCTGATAAATCAGTTAATTAAAAGTCTGTGTTGACCATCGTCTCCTCTGTGTTTCAGGACTTGTCCGGCTCAATCGATGATTTGCCGACCGGCACTGAGGCTGCGGTGAGTTCAGGGGCATCGGGATCCGGCAGCACTCAGGGCGACCAGGGGACTCCGGCCCGTTCTCCTTTCTCCCCCCATGTATCGCCTCGACACCCCCCGCCAGCTCGCACCGGGCCATCACCCTCACCCTCACCGTCCCCCGCTGGGTCCAGCAGCCAATCACGATCTGGACCACTGTCCCCCGCCACCAGCGGACCAGGTAGGATGATGATGATGTGTAAACACCTGTGAATACTGTTAACAGGCTAATGCCTAATGACTCCTAATTAGTACTAAAGGGTCTGAATACTTTATACAGTATATATCTCATTCCACAAACACACACAGACACACACACACACACACACACACACACAGACACACACACACAGTGAGACTGTCCCAGTGGAGTTAATGAGGTTCCCATCTCTTAGTTAAGTCCATTCAGTCAGTTGTTGAGTCTAACACCACATCACAGCTGCTTTGCTGGACGCAGTGGTGCCATGGAAACCAAAAGATATTTACACACAAGCCTAGATGTCTGCAGTGGGATCCAGTGGAGTGATATTAACACACTGTCTTCTGTCTGTCTCAGGCGCTCAGTTGACCCCTCAGGTCTCTGGTCCTGGATCAGATGTCGGCCCTCATTCCTCCCAGTCTGCCATGACTCAGGACAGAGGTAACTGTGTGTGTGTGTGTGTGTGTGTGTGTGTGTGTGTGTGTGTGTGTGTGTGTGTGAGTGTGTGTGAGTCAGTCAGTCAGTCAGTCAGTCAGTCAGTCAGTCATCTGTCTCATAAATGATCATTTTAAAGCCTCCTGTAGACAATTTTATTTTTCTCTTCATGTACATGTTTCACTGTTTTCACCTTCAACCTTCATTTCCTAGAGGAGGACATTTTCTGTGCTTACTTTAAATCTGGATGAACCTGCAGGATTGTTTTGGTTTGCAGTTTCCCCCTGCTTGAAGTAGAGAGAAGTAGAGAGACCGGACAGGCGGGAGGAAGAGGGGGATGACATACAGGAAAGCGCCTGGGTTGGATTTGAACCCAGGTCGCTGCAGTAAGGACTCAGCCCCCTGCTTCCAGTCTGTGTGCTAAGCTAGGCTAAACCTGTCCTGGACCTGGATCTCTGGGTTTTTCTTCCTGGTCCCTTCTTCTCTTACCTGCTTCTCATGTCTTGTTTCTTCAGGTTTCCCTCCTTCCATGCAGCGTAGTACCGCAGGGCCCCAGTTTGGCCCTCAGCAGTCAGCCCCACCTATGTCCCCTCACCCAGCACCGGGGGGGCCCATGCACCATGGCTCCTACCAGCAGGGCAGCTCATATGGCCAGTATGGACCCCCAGGTAAAAACAATTGTGAAACATTTTTTGCACATTTTCTATTTACTTCCAGTCTAATGTCTCATCTCACCTCTCCTTTGTCAGGTAACTACCCCCGGCCCCCCCACTATGGCGGGGCCCCCAGTGCCAACTACAGTGGCCCCGGCCCTGGCCCCAGCTTAGCCAACAGCCTGGGGTTGAATGCCAGCAGTCCGATGCACGGTCAGGGCCCCTCCACCCCAGCAGGTCGTGGCCCGGGGCCCGGTGCAGGGGGGCGACCCTACCCTGCTGGAGGGAACACCATGGCCCCCACCTCCCCGGGTATGCCACAGCCTGCCGGTCAGGGCATGAGGCCTCCGGGGCCCAATGCCAGTCGCAAACTGCCAGACGTCGGCCCCAGTGCCGGGCCCAGTGCCAACTCCTCCTCCTCGTCCACAGCTGCTGCTCAGAGCAGGTGAGTCCTGACGGAGAGAGGTTACAGAGATTAGAAACTAGCGAAACAGTCTGGAAAATGAAAAAAGTTCCAGGAACTATACATATACCCCTGGAGTTTACTTAGAAACAAAGATCTGTTTACTTTTTCTCTAAACACCTCTGTACTTGAAGTCCGACAAATGTATTGAATGTGTTTCCTTCCTCATAAATCAGTTCCTATCAACCTGGAATTGCTCTGATAAAGAGTGAAAGAAGGAAAACCTCTCATGAGTTGATCACTGAGGTTTGTGTTTAGAGTCTTTGAAGATCAACGTGATTGTTTGCAGCTGCTGAAAGTTGACAGTTTTGAACAAATCAAAAGTTTTTGTTGCCTCTCAACCTCCACCATCCCTCCATCCCTCCAGGCCTCCCTTCGCTCGGTCGCCCGTCTACCACAACCAGTCCTGGCCCGGGGGTCGACCTTCCCTCTCTCCTACTCTTCATCCCTCCCACCCTCCTCACCCTCACCCCCACCACCACCCTCCTCTTCCCCACCCTCCTCACCACTCCCAACAGGGCACCAATGCTGTGCAGACCCCCCCTGAGCACTATGGGTAGGTTTGGTACCAGAGCCTGACAGATACAGAAACACAGCCTGGCGTGATATTTCTTAATTTTTCCGAAATTGTACCTCATTGGATTAGCATCTCTCATGTTTGGTGTTGGCCTGGATGAAACAACTGTAGTGCACCTCCTAAAAAAAACATTAATTTTAAAATAAAGTTTAATGGTTCACAATAGCCATGGTTTGGTATGTATCCCAAATTTTAAGTCCATTTCAGGCTGTGCTGCACATGAGGTTTATGGGATGTTTTACTAACCAGGCAACTTCCTGTCCTGTCCTCTTGACGGTTCCAGTTTGGCTTCAGAGCGGCTGCTTTGTCTTCATCAGGAAATAAAACCTCTTTTTGTATCCACAGCTGCTTTGGCTTAACTTATGCTTAGTCAGTAAACATCTCTGTAAACATCTCGAAACAACATTGATATTACCAAAGGAAATTTAAAAAAGACACATCACACCTGGCAAACATAACGAGAACATGCTAAGTGTTAAAAAATGTATAAAGAGAACTGCCCATGTCCATTTGTATTCAGCATATTATACATTCAACTATATCATTTCCTATTCTCCTAGATCCTCCGAAATCATTTATTATAAAGCAAACAAAACGGCACAGAGGGTCTAAGACAGCATGCTGGAAAGGTGCAACCGGCTGAACTAACCTTCCACTGAGATCTTTCCTCCAGCTTGAGAAGACCGGGAGACTTCATACGAAACTCTTCGGGTCTTTCGCTCTTTGTCTCTGCCATGTTTCAGCCGAGTCTTTGTCTCCTCTAACTGCACGGACCCTGAGACCGATGCTTTAATCTTCACCTTCTTCCTTCTTCTGCATGTGAGCTGCCACCTTGCCAGTTTGATCACATCTCATAATAATTATTGAATCCCTTTTTCCCTTCTGCGGTGTCCAGGCAGGGCAGCTACCCGGGCATGGCACCAATGGGAGGAATGGGCTCCGGAGGTCCTGGAGGTCCTGCAGGTCCCTACACCCAGCAACCAGGCAGTAACTCCGGGAGGATGACGCCACAGGGACCCTCCTACAACACCCCGCCTTCAGGTAGGACTAGACTCCAAAGTCTGTCGAAAGTCACACTTTTGTAATTTTGGAACACTTGAGTTTGAAAGTGGATCTGTTGCCTTCATCTTTTAGGTCCCATGATGATGCCAGCTGAAGGGATGGGTGCTCATCCAGATACCAAGCAAAGGGTTGAGCTCAGCAAAGAGAGCGTTGGCCCTGCCACTGAACCACCCAAACCCAAGGTGCGTCCTTTGGTTTTGTTAACCAATCACAATGGCTGTTTGCTCTGCCAATCACACCAGCTCCCACCGTGCTGTTTTTGCACTCTTGGCATGCTCTAACAGATGCATGTATGCTGAGCCTAGTGTGAGAATGCATCTTAAAGGCACTGATGCAGGTTTGTTGAAAGTCATTGTTGAGATTTCAAGGTTTTATCGAGGGGGCGGAGTTTGAGAACTTTGCTTTTTCCCAACAATTTGGTTCTACTCACAGGTGGTGGGGGGGGGGTATTTTACCCTTTTAAATACGTCGATACAACGTTTATTTACGTCATTTAAACCGCCCACTGACATTTTAGATTATTAGATATATTTTTGCAACCCATCAATCAATCAATCAATCAATTCATGTTTTGCTTCTTATGTGGGTCCTGGTCATGGTGATAGCAGCTTAAACTGGGTAGCTCAGGGGTTCTGCTTTTCCAGCTAAATTTGAATTCCCAGGTCTGGTGGGGTTTAAAATCGCTTTAGCGTGTTTCTCTGGAGTATGCAGTTGGACAGGTCCACAATAGGTCCACAGGAAAGGTGTTGTGGATTCACTTTTCAATGTGAAAGAGAAGTGGGTCTCTTCCAAATTCCTTTTAAATGTCTTTTAGGGTGTGACCAGACACCATACGAAGGAACTCATTTCTTCCTTTTCAGACAGTTCCTAGAATTTATGACCATGGGTGAAGGTTTGGATATAGATTGATCACTGAATTGAGAGCCCATCGGCCGTCAAAGTCCAGAAGGTCATCTTCAGCTCAACAGTTTCCTGGTGTCCACCAGAGGCAACCTTCAGGACACCATTCACAGCAGATGCTTTTACAATTGAGAATTTTGATATGGCCATTATCCCAACCTCCCAGAAAAATGTTTCTTCATCGATAGTGTCTGAGCAAAACATGCCCCGTTCTAGTGTGTTGTTCCCAAAGTGGTCTCAGGCCTTTGGAACCCACTGTATATCCATTTCTCATGACCACAGACTGAATGAAGATAATGACTGACCTTTGCAGTTGGCAAGAACATGAACTGACCATGTGCCAGGCCTCTGCACTTTACCTTGTGGGTAGTTGGCCTGACTTGAATCAGAATGTTCAATGGTTATTTAAAGGGACCCTTTGGAGTCCTCATTGTTAACGAATGTAGTTCAGTCTTGTTAAGTTTTAATAAATACATACTTATTTCCTACCTCATGAAACTTTTTCAAATCCATTTTTGGCTCTACAGCAACAGCCGTCAACGTGTTGGGAGTTTCCCCATTGGTCATTGCGCTTTCAAAATGATTTGGCACAAACAAAAACTTTCAACAGCTTAGCACCTTTGTCGCTGTATTTACCATCTTCAGACCCCTTTAGTGACTTTTTTCCAAAAAAGGACCTACCAACAAATCTATTGACTCTTTGGACAAACCTTAGCTACTTTTCATAGAAGAGAGTTGCCAGTACTGGGCGGTGATTTTGTCAGATGACGTTGTGGTTATAAAATCAGGATTTCAGCTGCAGAGCAGCAGCTTGGAGATGACTGCTGGTCTTAATGGGCTGCGTTTCACTCACTATTTCATACTTGTCCCACTGTCTGACAACAGAAACAGAAAAACATATAAATGAGAACAGATCCATTGGACTACATCCATGGTATCGTCTAATACAACAAAGCAAGGCTGGATTACAGACTTGGCAGCCTCCAAGCTCCAGGTTCACTCTGTGGCCCGTACTTTGTGGTAATGCAAACTGAAATGAAAAGGACTGTAGGGCGACTTCATTTCTATCTAATATTGGTCGGAATCTATATTTAAAACCTGGTTGTGCTGGTTTTTGTGCTGGGGCCAAGCAGAAGGTTAATTCGGCCCTGGCAGAACAGAGATATTGATGTGACCCTAAACAGCACAGTCTTTGAGAATCTGAAAACAAAGTGTAGAGGAAAACTGTAATTCAGATTGACATGTCAAGTTTTTTTTTAGTACATTCTGTTTGTTGCAACCAGGAGAGGTTTCGCTAAGAAAAAGACTCCCTACTGCTGTTTTTCTGTGTCTTCCTAGTTCATTGTCATCGACAGTGTTGACCAGTTTGTTTCCAGAAGCACAGTGATTGTTACACCTGTCATTATTTCATCTGTGTTTGGCTGGTTTGGAAATGTTACAGAAAACCCAAAATAACCAGTTCCTGCCAACAGGAGCCAGAGATTTTTTTTTCTTCTTCTCTTCCTCGTTTTATCTTGTTTTTCCCTCTTGTTTAGTTCACTCTCAGCTCAGCAGCTGGAGTTTTGAAAACTCCGGCTTCTCCTCCTCGCTGCCATCTTTTAGACTTGCCTCTCCTCATTATCTCGTAGTGAAGAGTCGGCCTTGATCACAGCCGACACAGATCTGTGTGTGGCGGTCGGGGGTTGCGTGAGACAACTCTGCTCCGTCTCAGCTTTGACTCGGGTTCACTTGATGAGAACTGGCTGCTTTGTGTCTGCAGTTTGTCGACGAGTTTCAACAGCTCGGCTTCGTGTTTCGCCGCAGCGCAGAGACTCTGCTGCTGCTGCTAATTTTTCCCACTTTTTTGACGCTCTGTAGGTTAGGTGTTGTGTTTTGTCAGCTGTCAGAGAAACTTCAAAATAGAAGTGTGACAACAGGAAATGTGAACAGGGTGGAAACTTTAAAGCTCTGTTGACTGTTAAAATTCACAACAATTCTACTATTTTCCCAGATAACTAGATTTTTTTTGGAGAACTCAAAATAACAGTAACATGGACAGAAGACTGAGGCAGGGATTAGTTTTCTTTGAAGCAGGGGGAAATATTTCCTCTATCAGCTAATAAAGTAAGGTATGGTAACTTTATGAATATGAACTATTTACTGTACTTAGAACAAGTGAAATAAACTCAGTTTTACCTTTTAAAAACAGTAGAAACCTTCTTGTTCAAATTGTGATGAAATAACAAATATAAGTGATTTGAGGGGCTAAAAACCCGAATTAATTGAAGCCCTAAATGTTTCCTGTGCTGCTCTGTCCCCTCTTACATTCCTGTCTAAGGGCTTCAATAGTTTTATGAATTAAGTAGTCTGTCACTAATTAAAGTAAATTGAGGTGTTAAAAGTCCCATACAGTATAAAGGTCTCTGTCCATGTGCTGTGTGATTATAGATCAGGTCTAGGTTCTATATTAATACTGTGAAAGTATCAAAGCCTCAGTCCACAGAGAAATGCACACAGCCTGTATTCAGAAACTGAGCCTTAAAACCAGCTGTCAGGACTTCTGGAACTTTGTGATGTCACAACAAAGCAGTCACTGCAGGGATACTCTGGGTTATCACTTGAGATATTCTTGGTTGTGTCTGTAATAAACCCTGTTTTTAAAGGTTAGGTCTTTAACCAATTGTTTAGAGCAGAACTTGAGCAGCTAATGAGTGTTTCTTCTCTCTGCTGTGAGATTTAACGAGCCACATTAACCCGGCTGTCCATCTGCTCCCAGCTGCTAAATGCTACATGCTAACACTGCTGTGTAAAGCCGGTTCCACTCCTGAGCTTCTGCTTGTTCACTCTGTGATGATGTCATGGTGTGTTTGCTGTCCGAAACATGAAAACAAAATCCTGGAGAAGAAACATCTGTCTTATTATTTTTTTTTACCTGGCCTCCCCTCACCTCGTGGCTCTGTTGTGTGTCTGTGTGTGTGTCTGTGTGTGTGTCTGTGTGTGTGTCTGTGTGTGTGTCTGTGTGTGTCTGTGTGTGTCTGTGTGTGTGTGTGCGTGTGTGCGTGTGTGCGTGTGTGTGTGTGCGTGTATGCGTGTGTGTGTGTGGATGATTTCTGTATGTGTGTGTGTGTTTTGTGTCACAGGACAGCTACAGCTCTCAGTGTGTGTCCCAGCCCCCCACCCCCTCCCCCATGTCCCCCAGCTCAGCTAGTCTGTCCTCCTGTCACGGGGAGGACAGTGATAGCATTAGCAGCCCTGCCTGGCCCAAGACACCGACCAGCCCCGTAAGTGCCGCAAAGCACAACAACAGTTTTCTTTTTCTTTTTCTTTTTTTTTTTTGTCTTTTAATATTCTTCAGGGTTCTACGGTGTGTAAATGTCAAATCATGCTACTTTTTTTTTTGACGATACTGACTGTAACTAAGATCCTCTAGCGGTTTGGCCCACTGAACTTTTGTCACCGTAGAGCCCTGCTTCCTGCTGCTGCTGATGTATGAAAACCTGGAACCTCCACATGCCGTCACTTGTAGCTTTAGCTCACATTATTACTTTTGTCTATTTTATTCTCCTAAACCCAGTGAGACATGCCAAAAGTGATTTAGGTAAAGCTGTCCACTGTTTGGAGATACAAGGTTTTCATTGGACAAAGCAGCAATGTGCTTGCATCTGATTTTTTTATGTTTTTTTATTATTGAAAACCAAACCCTTCTTTTTTTTTTTTTTTTTTATTATAAATGTTTTTCATCTAAATGTGATTTTCCAAATGTTTATTGTGAGACTTTCTTATTAAAACAAAAGGAGTCAAACATTTTCCATTTACCCAGATTTCTTGATCTAATGCGACAAATACAGGGGACAGAGGGACGTGAAAGCTTGTCAGCGTCATGAAACCTTTTGTTGAAATATAATAAAGTATCCAAATGAATATCGGCAACCATTTTCGACCATTGTGCGCAATTTTCAAGCAACCCTAACCCTTAATGATTTTTGTGTGTATTCTGGATTTTATTTCAGTGTGATGAAGTAACCCTCTCATCACCTGGACATTCCCATCTGGTTCCATCTCATATTATTTTCCAGAAACGTAACTATATCACCACATACTGTATCGAAATCACACTATAGCCGCGTATCTACCACAGGAACTGTCCCCAGGAACCTTTTGAGGAACTATGCGCGTTTCCACCGCAGGAACCAGGCTCTAAATTTAGTCCTGGGGTAATTGATCGACCCCCAAAAAGGTACCTGGTTGGGGGGGTAGTACTTTCCAAAGGTTCAGGAACATTGGGGGGTGTGGTCTGCAGTGCTGAATTTCTGACTGGTCGAGTACTCGCAGCATTTTATTTCACTCGCCATGTTTAAAAGTCAGCAGCGAGCGAGCACTGAGCGAGCAAACACATTTTCCACACCACGAAACATGTCCAGGAGGAGGTAAAGAAACTGAAAACCAACTGAAGACCAAAACCGGTCAAAATGCGGTTTATAAAAGTACCATGATACTGGATTTTACCCATAATACCCACTGATATTAGATGATGATTTTCTGTGGTTGAAGTTCTGGTAAGAGTGTGGGCGGAACTTCCTTCTCTGTCAGTTCATTACAATGGGAAAGAATGTGTCAGGAACAAGTGGTTTAATTCAAGAAATTTGACATTTTGTGGGCTTGAAAAAGATCTGGAAAAAATAGGAATTTCAATATGAACAACCTAAACCAAACTTTGAAAACAGTAGTTGAAACCTGATTTTCTAACTGTTTTAATGAGAAAGTCTCGTTCTGTGAGCTGTGACTGTATCTGATTTCATTCTGCCGACTCTGTGCCACAGTGCTGCCCAACCTACTCCCTCATTGACGTCATATAATGGTTGTCAGCCTTTACGGATTGGGAACTGGACTGAAAACGGAGGATCACTGATCAGTATTATTGTAGTAATGAACCTTAAAAGTTGGTTTTGTTAATGAATTTGTGAAAGAGCCCTTGACTCTGGCATTAAGAAGACACACACAGACACACACACATTAGGAACACATATTAACACTGGGCAGTCCCTCCCTTTGCTCTCAAACAGCCTCAGTTCTTCGTGTCATGGATTCTACAAGATGTTGGAAACTTTCCTCTGAGACTCTGCTTCATGTTGACATGACTGCATCACATCATTTTTGCAGATTTTTCAGCTGCACATTCATGCTGCCAATCTCCTGCTCTACCACATCACAAAGGTGTTCTGCTGGATTCAGATCTGGAGACTGGGGGGGGGGGCACTGAAGTTCACTGACCTCACTGTCGTGTTTGAGACGACTTTAGCTTTGTAACATGCTGCATGATGCCTCTGGAAGGAGCCATTAGAAGATGGTGAACCGTGGCCATGGAGGGATGAACATGGTCAGCAACAATACTCAGATAGTCTCTGGCATTCAAACCATGATTGATTGGTATTAAAGGGCCCAAAGTGTGCCAAAAAAAACATTCCTCACACAATTACACCACCAACACCAGCCTGTTGACATACGGCAGGTTGGGTCCATGCGTGCATTAGTAGAAATCCAGATCCATCAGACCAGGTCTTCAGCTGTCCAATTTTGTTGAACCTGTGTCCACTCCAGATTTCAGCTCCACCCTCTCTCAACAAGGTGGCTCAGTCCTCAGATCCGCTGCTCACTGGATTATTTTGGTTTTCTTTGCACCATTCTGAGTAAAAACTCAAGAGTGTTTTGTGCGTGAAAATCCCAGGAAATCAGTGTTTTCAGAAAAACTCAATCCAGCCCGTCTGACATCAACAATCATACCATGGTCAGACCTGTGTCTGCATGATTTTATGCATTGCCCTGCTGCCACATGATTGACTGATTGGATAATTGCATTAATAAGCAGGTGTACAGGTGTTCCTAATAAAGTGCTCAGTGAAAGTACTTGAAATGGAAATGGATATTTTTCAGTTTTCAGAACAAAACCTAAAGGAAACTTTACAAATCCGTTGACATTGACTTGTCTCAGTGGATTTGGATGAACTGCATGTGGTGCTGGTACCAAATGCACCTGACTTAAAAAAAAAAAAAAAAAAAAGACAGGTTGGGTAGCACTGTGTTCTTTGTGTCATTGTGATGTGACGGTATGTAGCTGTTGTGTGGGACTGCACAATATCAATTAAAAACAGGTTGTTTTACTTGTTTTTATTATTAGAAATTGTGATGAATTGCTGTTGTCTGTTGTTTCATATCACAGTAAACAGAATATCTTTCAGTTTTGGACCATGTTTCACTGTTGTCTGATGTTTCATAGACCACCACCTCTCTGAAAACTGTGTGGCTGACAAACTGTTCATTAGTTCTTATTAGCCGTCGATCACAAGTGATTTTTGGCCGTATTGTGCAGTCCTCCTCTGCTCCGATCGTAAACCTGAAGCTAACTGTTGTCTCCATGTCTCGGTCTCTCCAGAAGGCCAGCGTGGCCACCATGACCAACGAGAAGATCACTCGGCTGTATGAGATGGGCTCTGAGCCGGAGAGGCGGCTGTGGGTGGACCGGTACCTGGCCTTCATGGAGGAGAGGGGGACACCCGTCCCGAACCTGCCCGCTGTTGGGAAGAAGCCGCTTGACCTGTGCAGACTTTACCTGGCTGTCAGAGAGATAGGAGGCCTGGCCATGGTGAGAAAACGAGTACACTCTTGTTCTCTTTCATCCTGTATTTTCTTCTCTACCTCCTTCATCTCCTTCTCTTTAATTTTGTTCTTTCACATTTTAGTCTTTCGAATGACATGTACATTAGTTTTAGCCACATTCTAGTGAGCTTCCATTTAGTGAGTTTGCTACCTGCATGGTTTCATGGTTCTTCTCAGCTTGTCTAATCCACGATTGGATTCCGGAGGAATTTAGTGAATAAATCTGTTTTCCCTCTTTGTGTCTTCCTCTCAGGTGAACAAGAATAAGAAGTGGAGGGAGTTATCGTCCCTGTTGAACGTGGGGACGTCCAGCAGCGCGGCCAGCTCTCTGAAGAAGCAGTACATCCAGTACCTGTTTGCCTATGAGTGTAAAGTGGAGCGAGGAGAGGAGCCTCCACCTGAGGGCCTGGGGCCTGCCGGAGACTCCAAGAAACCTCCGTCACTCCAGGCCAAGATCCAGCCGCCCTCCCCAGGTAAGAAGTTACTTGTTCTCTATTAGCTATTTATCCACTGCAGGAAGTTAGCAACCTGTGATCTGGAGTTTATCATGACCTAAAACTTTAGTAGTCCTGTGAGGTGTTGGTACTAGGTTCCTATATAAAATAACAAGGTTTTAAAGGTCCATACTACGAGTCCAACTTGCTGGTTCTCAGTTGTCTTTGTTTTGTTGTCTTTGGTTTGGAGGGAAAGGACTTGCAGACAGATGGGTCAGGTTATATAACCTCTGGGTGTGGTTATTGGGATGATGTGTGATTTGCAGGCAGGTATTTGCAGGTATTAGACTAAAAACAAAGAATGTATGTAAATGGATTGGACAAATGCTGGAAAACGAAGTATATTAGGTTGGACCTCACAAGTACTAAAATTTTGAAGTGTCCTCACAAGTGATGAAAAACATGGTCTGGTGCAAAAGTATTTTCATTTATTGATGTTAAGTAATATTTGTGTTCAACAGTTTTTTCCACAACAGTTTTTTTTTCAGGCAAGTCTGACCACTGAAAAAGTTTGTCCTCACAAGTCACCAAAAATGACAAGTGTCAAGTGAATGCATGATTACAATCACCTTGTTACGTAAAAGTTCTGGCAGTTTAGCAAGTTGAACAGATGCTTGAGTCACTTGGACCTGCAACATTTCTCTAATATTTCAGTGCAACTGAAGTCTGAACTGTCAGATTACCACAAGTAGAGCTTCACGAGGTTTAATACACAGTCAATTATTATGTCCTTTTAATGAAATAAAATCAGTTTAACAAACCAGATCAACACTCAGTGAGCTCATTCTATGTTGTAAATACTATTTTTCTGGAAGATAAGTTCAAATTAATGATTTTTCCCCCGATGTTGTGGAGGAAGTTAACAGACAGCTGATTCCCTCCTTACGTTTTGAACTGTATCCCTGCTAACTGCATGAATGAAGAAATGAATATTCAGCAATTCTGTCAAATATTCTGTCATTCTCAGTTTGACCACTGTTAAATGTAAAACAGATAATTCTCTAACAAATAATGAACCTGATGAGAACATTTATCAGTTAATTCGCTATCAGAAGATGTGGCAAGAGTCTTTCACACTCCTTATAGTCATTAATTGTGATGATCAGTGATGCGACCTGAGAGAGGACAGGAAACACTCTTCCTCTTTAGAGTCGGTTCTTTCCGACTCCCTCAGTGGACCAAATGACAAATATCAACAAGCATTGTGGCTCTCTCCATAAATATCCCATCATGTCTGAATAAAGCTGTGAGGAACTTTTACTCTTCGTGTCTGAATGACAAAAAGCCGTCACATGTTACAGATTGACTCTGTGAAAAAGGCTTTAATGATGCCAGACTGTCGGTGGTAGGAATCCACTCACACACAAACACAGCAGTGTGATTGTGTAACACAGAAGCACAGTGAGTTGTCCAGTGGGGGAGGAGGGTGTGAATGTAAACATTACTGACCTCAGCCTGACCTAATTTCCCACGATACCGCTGTCTTTCTCTGTATGTCTGGCTCTCTCTCTCTCTCTCTCTGTCTCTCTCTCTCTCTCTCTCTCTCTCTCTCTCTCTCTCTCTCTCTCTCTCTCTCTCTCTCTCTCTCTCTCTCTCTCTCTGAACACATACAGAGTTTAGTACACACAGGGTTCCCATGGGTCCCTGATATCCTTGGAGGTTTGTGAAAAGAAACAAATCAAGGCCTTGAAAGTTTTTGGAAATGTACATAAATAGACATGGGCCATTGAAAGTGCTGGAATTTATATATTCTGTGGAAAAATAGAAATTTACGTTTGTTGTTTTTTTACCTAATGTTAGTAAATAGGCGAAGTGCTGATGTGTGCACGTGTCCAAGAGCTTAGATGTGTTCACTCATTCAAGCTTCTCTCTCTTTTTGATTGTTGTCTGTGAGCTTCTGTATAAAATTCAGTGTTGTAACAGTAATTAACCTTGATCTGCATCTGTGTTGGGTCCTTGAATTTCAGGGAATTGGGCCTTGAAAGTCCTTTAAAAGTCCTTGAGATAGATTTTTAAGAAGGTATGGGAAACCTGTATATATTATGTGTCCATCTAAAACATCTGAATCCCACAAGTACTGAAACCAAAAACTTTATTTATTATGGAAGCTCCAGGTATTAAAAGTTGGAAGTGTGTTACGGCGTAAAGCACTAAACACTGGCAGCAAGTATTACAAGCAAAAGGTGCACTGTATTTATGTGAACCCCACAATGACTTAAAAACTACTTACTTACTACATACTTAAATGTATTAATGAGGATCCCGCAAGTACTTAAAACATAAAGTGTATCAGTGTGGACCCCACAAGTAAGACGTGCACAGTATTTACATAGACCATACAAGACATTTTTTTCCTTTATCGTGACAGCGGCAGTGAGAGAGTCAGGAAAGTCAGAGAGAGAGAGAGGCAATGAAACTGGATGAAACTACTTAAAACTGGAAGTGTATTAATGAGGACCCCTCAAGTACTGAACAGAAAGTTCATTAAGGTGGACCCTACAAGTATTGAACTGCAAATGTATTTATATGGACCCCAGAAGTACTAAAAACTGTGTGTGGACCCCACAAAGGAAATGTCTTAAGTTGGACCCCACATTACTGAAAACAAGAAGTATGTTAAAGTGGAACCCACAAGTTCCAACAAGTGGAAATTTTTGAAGGTGGACCCGACAAGTACTAAAAGCTGGAAGTGTATTCATGCGTCAAGTGTGCATGAAAGTGGACATGTATTTGAGACCTGTATTAAACAAGACCTGAAAACATCTTAATTTGGACCCCACAAGTACTGAAAACAAGAAGTGCATTAAGGTGGAACCCACAAGTTCCAACAAGTGGAAATTTCTGAAGGTTGACCCAACAAGTCCTGAAAACTGGAATCTATTAAGGTGGATACAATACACATTTAAAAAACCTCAAGCGCTAGAATTTGAACTGTCCTGTGCAGAGGTCTTCCAGTTGCGCATTTGAAATGATATTTGTGTTCAGTTGGTTGCTCTCGATCCCCCTGCATTTTTCTGGCTTGTCTGAATAACTATGGTGTGAAGTTACATGACGACACGTAACCCTTGTTCTCAGCAGGTTTTCTGTCTGGTCTGTATCTCTGTAGCCAACTCGGGCTCCCTGCAGGGCCCCAACACCCCTCAGTCCAGCAGTAGCTCCCTGACCGAGGCCCCCGTAGACCTGAAGCCCCCGACACCTGCCTCCACCCCGCACAGCCAGATGGGCCCCCAGCCTGGAAACAGGTAGAGGAGGGAACAAAATCCCATAAACACCTGGTCAAACTAAATGATTAATTCTGGAGTTACTCACAAGAGTAACACCTGTGGAAATGACATGATCATTTTATCAGCTTTTGTCATATTAAACATGTGTAGATTGTTTCAATTTTAAATATTTTGAGAGAGACTGTGTTGACTGATTGCTGTGGATGATGGCCCATCTACTACTAAAAATAGTATAAACCAAACAGTAGAGGGCCCATAATCGAGCCTTGTGGTACACCTCATCTAGAATTAACAGTGATTAGGGAAAAAAAATTCCGATTTTTTTAGGTGAGGCTGGAAGTGGTTTCAAAATTTACCTGAAATGTAGACGCACTTTTCCAGCCCGTTACTGAAAGTGCTTTTACCGACAGGTTTCCTAGAGACGCTGTTGTAGTGACTGAAAGCTTATAAGAAGATTAACATTATGAGTTGTTCTTGCACCTTTTAATTGCACAAATCATAAAGCTAATGCATAGAGAATGTACAATATAACGAGGAAACCTGCAGAGTTAGCTACTAGCATTTAGCAATGTGGTGAGTGTTTTGGATTTTAACTAGGAGGACAGTTGAAACTACCAGAAACTGGTTCTTACCCCGTGTTGCCTGTTGATGATCTGTAGTTAATTTTGATTAGAACAAGGGCTGCAACTAATAATTATTTCCATTATTGATATCGCAATTCATAAATTAATTGTTTGGATTATTAAACATCAGAAAATGGTCATTGCAATTTCACAAAGCCCAAGGCAATGTCATCAAATGTTAAAAATATTTCCTTAACAATTACAGAGAATTAAAAAAAAAATAGCATATGTGAAGTTGGAACCAGAGATGTTTTCTTCTTTTTTTCTTAAAAAATTGATTTGAAATGGGAAGTCAGTAATCATAGTTGTTGCCTGTTCATTTTCTTTAGACCAACTAATAGATTAATATTCTCAGATTCACTAGAATCCAGTGTGAATCCTTGTTAGCTGGAGTTAGCCAGAGCTCACAGATCTATCAGTTTGTTCGATGTAATAAAAAAAGTTTTAAAAATATGAGCAATGCCACTATATATCATATCATATTTTTAATGACTCCTCTTGAACTCTTCCTCTTTCACTTTAACGTTTTTCTTCAGGATCATGGGAGGAGTGAGCATCCAGGACCCATTTTCTGAAGGCAGCGATCCAGCCTTCCACAGCAAGCGAGGCCCGGGACCCGGCGGCGCCCCTTACCACCAAGCAGGAGGTCCAACAGACCCATCCATGAGGATGCAGTACGATGCCAACAAAGACGCATACGGAGGACTGCGGAAAGGTGAGAAGGGGAAAGGTCACTTTGTTGATGGATGGGTGCAACATTTCCAGACTTAACTTTAACTTTTACGCCAGCAGTGATTTTAAATACACATAAAATGGTTTATGGAACAAACTCTCCATATGAAATTGTTTTTCAATAATTGAAGAAAAAGAGTCATTTTAATTTTTATGGCTTTTTGCTGTTGCTGTCCTGAAAAAGAAACAAACAACAAAACTAAGTTCTCTTAAAAAAACAGGAACAGAGAGGAAAATGTCAGCCTCATAAAACAAAATGCAGCAGGTTCAGATACAGGGTAGAGGGTTGTGGGTAATTCAGGAGGAATGTGTGAGAAATGGCTCACCTCACAAGCTAAATCCAGGCTGAAGTTACTGGACATGTTTTACTCCATACAGTCTACGCTGCTTTGAAGTTAGTTCAAAGCTTGATATAGATCAGCTGCACTCCTATCTGCCACACCTTGTGGTTTCCAAAAGTACATTAATTATCAGGACCCAGGTATCTGCTGGTCTGTCTTCTGCCCATCTGATCCAGGACCAGGTTCTAGGATACAAAGTGAAACCAGTAGAAAACCAATAGCTTTCTGGTTGTAACCAGCAAAGTGCTGTGGATTAAAGAGAGTCATCTCTAGTGCCACTTGTGCTGGAAATGATTGTGCTCTGCTGCCTCCTGGTGGTCAAAACCTGAAGGGTCTCGTTATCAGTCTCATTAAAGGGCTGTATTAACAGTGCTGCAGATATTAGCCTACGACTAGATATTTCATATACATTACATCACCAGGGATCATTTTCTAAATAATCCATCAGTGTTCAGATTGATTTTGCTCGTACGGGCCGACATTGGTTTCAGACTTAAAACTTGCTGTAAAGACTCAACACTCAACAACGTATTACATGTACATTTAGTTGAAATGAAATTACTGTTCTAAGTTATGTAGGTTTGACAAAATGATAAAGTTGACTACACATTGACTAGATATTATATAGGTAAAATATTTTAGTTTTGATATAGTTTTTAAACCTCAGTGTCCATCCTAAAGATAGGAAACAATGACACAAGTGAAACACAAATAAGAGCAGTGTCTTTATAAGAAATACGTTTATTATGATTCAGAGCAGTTTTCATTTTTACCTGCTCCTCTTCAGGTCCGGGGCCCGGCGAAGCCTTCGGTCCCGGTCAGATGCCCAGCGGTGCCATGCAGGACATGTACCCACGCGGGCCACCATCCGGGCCCCTGGCAGGGATGGGCCCCAGACCCCAGTACCCCTACGGCCCTGGATATGAGCGGAGGTAAGACACTGATCAGACAGTCTGAGGGCTCGTTGTGTCGTTGGGTACTGATTGGGTAATGATACATTCTTACCTCAGTGTGCAAGTGTGAGTTGTTGTGGTGAGTGTAATCATGCAGCCAGTGAGACAGGTGTTTTATTCTAGTGTAACAGTGTAACATTAGGTATTAAGTAAAATTCTAAAAGATTAGTGTGAACACTGGTGTTTTACTGTTCAACAGAGATACGATTGTTGATTTGTTTGTTAGCCAAGACCACGAGCTACAACTTGAAAGACAACGGACACTTGCAAATAGTTTTTGTGTTGGAAAATGAATATCCTCAAAAATCCACTGAAAACAATAATGTGAATTATTTGCTTGTGATTTACAGTGTTGAATTTATATGTAAAAGATGTGAGGTGGTGTGAAAAAACTCTGTGACCCTGAACTTCCTGTGTGTGTGTGTGTGTGTGTGTGTGTGTGTGTGTGTGTGTGTGTGTGTGTGTGTGTGTGTGTGTGTGTGTGTGTGTGTGTGTGTGTGTGTGTGTGTGTGTGTGCGCGCCCTGCAGGCCGGACCATGTGATGGGGCCTGAGGGAGGCATGGCGCCCCCCGGAGGTCAGAACAGCATGGGTCAGACTGGAAACGAGGCTAACATGTACCCCACCAACAGATACCCCCACCAGAGGTGAGAGGAGTTTAAAGTGTTTGTAGTTTTTTTTTTTTGTTGTTGTTTTTTTTGTCTGTGTGATTTGAATGTGTATTGTTGAGGTGTGTAAATAAAGTTGGATTGAAGTGTTGCGGATCATCTCTCCTCAGACATGGACATGACGGCTATGGGCAGCAGTATCCTCATGGCATGGCCTACGGTTCCCATCAGCCCCTGTACCCTCAGCAGCAGGTGAGTGTTCACATCTGACTTTACAAAGAATGAATAGTGAAGCAGTGAGAGGTTGTTTGTATTTGTGTTTTTTTTTAGAAACTTTCAGATGTTGAATGGAAACTTTATTGAACAGTGACACTGACGACAAGCTGGTCCTTGTGTGTCTGCAGGGTTACAAGCGTCCAATGGAGGGGATGTATCCTCCCTCTAAGCGTCATGAGGGGGAGGGGTTCGGTGTGCAGCAGTACAGCTCTCAGCAGCCCGACATGTTCGGCCCCCCCTTCGGAGGTGGAGGTGGGGGCTACATGGGCCCTGAGCGGCGGCCGGTCCAGGGCCAGTACCCATATCCATACAGCCGGGACCGCCAGGGGCCTCCGCAGCATGGAATGATGGGCTCAGGACCGCCGTCAGTGTCAGGCGGACCCGGGGAGGGGCCACAGGCCAACATGTGGCACCCCAGGACAGATATGGGCTACACATACAACAGACAGGGCCAGGGGCCCCCCTACCCCAGCATAAACCGCGTGGATGACCAGGAGGGCAGGGCCCCCCAGGACAGCCAGTGGCCCCCCAGTCATCCAGGCCAGCGCCAGCCGCCATATCCCCCCCACTCCTCCTCTTCCTCCTCCTCCTCATCCATGCCCCCCCTGCCATCAAGACAGCCCCCCTCGTCCTTCCAGACCACCCCCGCTGTCCCTAACCATGTGAACCGCTCTCACAGCCCCTCCTCCTTCCCGCGGCCCCTGGGGGGCTCTCTGTCCCCCAACAGTGCCCCCTACCTGCCCTCTATGAAGAAGCCAGGGCTCCCTGGTGTCCCCCCAGTCCCCCCGCCCACTCAGGGCCTCCCCCTCATTAATAGAGAGGTCACCTTTCCCTCCAGCTCTGTGGAGGCCACCACCCCCAAACTGAAGCCACGACGGAGGCTCACCGCCAAGGACACAGGTCAGACACACACACACACACACACACACACACACACACACACACACACACACACACACACACACACACACACACACACACAGCTACAGTTTGATTGTGTGTGTATTGTTTTTAAACGGGAGCTCTATGATTGAATTCGTCCTATCAGGAACCCCGGAGGCGTGGCGAGTGATGATGTCACTGAAGTCCGGCCTGTTAGCAGAGAGCACCTGGGCTCTGGACACCATCAACATCCTGCTGTATGATGACAGCACTGTGGGCTCCTTCAGCCTCACACAGGTCAGACACACACACACACACACACACACACACAGTCCTGTTACACATCAGCTGGACTCATTCTCTCACATTAGTCACAGAAGACAAAGTCAAGACAGTTTCTCCTTATCCTGTCCTCTCTTCTTCCTGTTCCTCCCCGTCCTCCTGCAGCTGCCTGGTTTCCTGGAGCTCATTGTGGAGTTTTACCGCCGCTGCCTCATCCAGATTTTTGGGATCCTGGAGGACTACGAGGTGGGAACCGAGGGCCAGAGGACAGTGCTGGGGCCCCTGCCCAACCCCTCTAAGGAGGAGACGGAGGTGCTAAAGGAGCCGCTGGCTGCCGCCTCCGAGTCTTATGGCCAGTCAGCTGAGGAGCAGAAGATACAGAGGAGGTCAGCGGAGGAGATAGAGGAGACGTCACCGCTGCTCTTGACTGCTCCTGCCATCAATGCTGAGGAGGCAAAGAACAGCGAACCGGTTGTCAAAGAGGAGGTGGAGGTGAAGGATGAGCAGCAGGAGCAGGCAGCAGAGCCCCGCCCCCAACAGGCCAGCAAGTATGACAAGCTGCCAATCAGAGTGGAGGAGAGGGGGGAGGAGTGGGAGGAGGTGGAGGAGCGCTGGGCCAAGCTCAGCCGACCCAACGGCTTCATCAGCGGCCTCCTGCACTGGAAGGCCGGGGGAGGAGACTCCACCGCTCACATCCAGACACACTTTGAACCCTGCACGGGAGACTCCGCCCCCCCGAACCTGGCGCAGAAGGAGGAGAGCAGGGGAGGAGACGAGGAGAGGGAGGGAGGAGGTGAGGGTAAGGAGGAAGCGGAGAGGAACCTGCCAGCTGCGGAGGAAACACCACCTGAAACACAACAAGGTACAGACGAGGAGGAGGAGGAGGAGGGGGAGGGGGAGGAGGAAAAGAAATGATTATTATCATAGAAAGTTTTTTGAGAATCAAACAAATGAGATAAGAATTAAACAAAATGGATAAAAATCATTATTAAAGTCATTAAATTTACAAACCTGCTTTCACTCACATCATCATCAGGCCTTCATTCGCAGTCATTCAAGTTGCAGTTGAAAGCTCTGGAAAAACGCCAAATTGTTATTTTATGAAGCCACTGTTCCCGAAGTCGAATCACACCTTAAAACTTCCCCGGCCCCTTACAGTGTGGCTCAGGACTAGAAACACAAATAGGACAGATAATATATTAGAGAACAGGTTTCTTTACTTCTTGTTTATCATGTTGACATGAATATTAAAAATGGATCTTACTAAATGCCGGATTCAGCCTGTAACATTTACCATTTATTAAAATTTGTGCTAAAACTACTTTTAGTTTTTTGTTTGTTCCAGCTTTTGTTTTGATTGATGCTCTTATTTTAAGTCACGTTGGACACATATAACGTTAATATAATGTTTATTTGTGCTTTGATTCTTATGATACATGTGATATTTACAATAATTCTGCTTTGAATGTATGTGAGCTGTTTCAGGGCAATACAAATTAAAAAAATGCAAATTAGTTTATTCTCACAGTAAAATTTGATATTATATGTATAAAGTATTTTTGGCTTCATACTGCAGATGTTAAGGATCAATCAATAACTTATTATCGATGTTTACTGTTAATAATTTGAAAATTATTCGAATTTGATTGATTGATTAAAAACATAAAAACGGACTCTAACTGTTAATCTACTGTGGGTTTGTTGTGGTACTGTTGTTGCACCACCAGGTGGTTCCTTCTCTCTTCTGGGATTTTATCCTGAACAGGCTCAGACCTGTTCATCAGGCAGCACCCTGGGTTCAAACTGTCTCTGGACACAAGTTTCAATTCTTGATTTGTTTATTTTCAGATCAGTCAGTCAGTTTTCTCTGGTTATAAACTCTCCCTTCCTTGTGTTCTGCTGCCAGGCTCCATGTCTGAGGTCAGAAGTCAGAGGTCACCGGCTCATGGCGAGACGGCTCAGAGTCCCATCAGCCAGCTAGAGGACGAGCCTCGCTGCTGGGACGAGGCTCCGCTGTCCACGGCCGAGTCCTGGCAGGACTCTCTGGCCAAACGCTGCGTCTGCATCTCCAACATCGTGCGCAGCCTCTCCTTCGTCCCCGGCAACGACGCCGTGTTGTCGCGGCACCCCGGCCTGGTGCTGATCCTGGGCCGGCTGGTGCTGCTGCACCACCACCACCCCCGCAGGAAACGGACACCGCCCACCTACCAGCGGGAGGAGGAGCAGGGTCTGGCCTGCAGCCGAGACGAGTGGTGGTGGGACTGCCTGGCGGCGCTCAGGGAGAACACGCTGGTGACGCTGGCTAACGTCTCGGGCCAGCTGGACCTGTCTCTGTACCCTGAGAGCATCTGCCTGCCCATCCTGGACGGGCTGCTGCACTGGATGGTGTGTCCATCCGCCGAGGCCCAGGACCCCTTCTCCTCAGCGGGCGGCTTCTCCTCGCTCACCCCTCAGAGACTGGTGCTGGAGTGTCTGTGCAAGCTGAGCATCCAGGACAGCAACGTGGACCTGCTGCTCGCCACGCCGCCTTTCAGCCGCCAACAGAAGCTCTTCGCCACGTTAGTGCGCCTCGTAGGTGAGAGGAAGAGCCAGGTGTGTCGGGAGATGGCAGTGGCCGTCCTGTCCCACCTTGTGCAGGGCGACTCCATAGCTGCGAGGGCCGTCACCCTGCAGAAGGGCAGCGTGGGAACTCTGATCAGCTTCCTGGAGGACAGCGTGGCCATGGCTCAGTACCAGCAGAATCCACACAGCCTGCTGCACGCCGCCACGCCACCAGAGCCGCCCAGCATCAACATGATGTGCCGCGCTGCCAGGGCGCTTCTGGCCATGGCGAGGGTGGAAGAGAACCGGACGGAGTTTGTTCTGTACGAGAGTAGGCTGCTGGACATCTCGCTGTCGGCCGCCCTCAACTCCTCTGTGGCGGCCATCATGTGTGAAGTACTGTTTAAAATTGGCCGCTCGTGACACGAACACCGCCATGGAGCGTGCTCAATGGCGCTGGAAGCAGCTCCACCCATGTGACGAACTGGCTCCTATTATATTTTTATTTAAAGAACAGAACACAAAGTTTTTACATACAAATGAATATATATAGAATATATATAACTCGTCGGCTCCATCCGCAAATGTTTATTTGGGATTTTTAAGTAATTTTAATACAAAAATATTTAATACTTGTATTTTTAATTTTTTATTCTTTTGTCAGTTTGTTGTTTTGTTTTCTTTTAACCAAAGTGTGACAGTGGAGAACGCTCGGGTTCTGGCTCTCTTTGTGTTTTAAACTGACGTGGTCGTTTCTTTCTGTTTGCGGGGCTGTTTTGGGGGGGTGGGGTTAGTTATATTTGGGGCAGGGTCAGATTTATTTAAATAGTGACACATGTTGTAGATAGGCCTCTCTTTTCTCATATGGTATGACAGAGGAAAACTGATGTTCAGTCGTGTACTTTGTTCTGGTGCAATAGGTTTGTTTTGGGCGATATTTTAAATGTGAATTATTTGACCATCTGCAGTTTGACCATCAGTATTTTGCCAAACCACAGCAGTATCAAGCGAGGGAGGTTTGGGAGGGGGTGGGGGGGGCGTCACTTTCTGTTTTTAAGAACTTTTTCTGTCTCTTCCACAATCAAATCTAAATTTCTCTCCACCGTCATCATCCTCCTGTAAATAGACGATGTACATTTGAGCTCCAACAGGTGGCGTCATGACTCGGTGACGGTCGCTGGTAACGAATTAATGTTCGTCATTTATAATCACAACTCTGCTCACCTGAAGATTTTTGTTTCTCTCTTCCCAGCAGGTGAAGATGTTTTTTTTTCTGTATTTAAGGAGAAACCTTTGTTTTCAAGATGTTTTATGCAGTCTGGTCCGGGGAGGGGGGGGGGGGGGGGGGGGTGCGTTTTGATTTGAGAGACTGTGTGTACAGAAGGTTGGGGGGGGGGGGCCTTTACTCACCATGTTGCTAACTGACATGACTTCAAAAACCGTTATAACAAATATAAAGAGATAAAAAAAAAAAAAGAGTCTCTACATCCAGAACATCTCCTGTTTGATTTGACAGACGTTGTTTCTTCAGTATGAGATCTTTATATGTTCCACAACATGTTAAAGAATAAACGTACATGAACTCTGGTTGAGCACTGTGAACGTAGCTCTGGACTGGTTTTGTGAGAACAACTGACGAGCTGAGAGACAGACGGGTCATTTACACTTTTGATTTAAGTTAAATTAAAGGTCTGACAGAACAGAGGGAGCAAAACAGTTGCTTTTGTTCTTATGTTTTTGTCCCAGTCAGTGAAAGCATGAACATGTCATCCTGAGGGTGGACCACAGCTGAAGATCCCAAATCAAGGGGTTAGTCCTCTGTATGGTGGCCATCAGCTCTACCTTGTCAGACTGGGCCTGAATGTTCACAGCTATGGAGTCACACAATTACATTTACAAAAATGATCAATGATCAAATTAATTAATAAACTTGTAGGTCCTGACTTGGGACTTTACTTTTAATTAAATTTAAATGTGTTAGTCCTCGCTTGGGTCTTGAAGGTTTTGCCTTGATACTTGGTGATCTTGCCTGTAGGCTTCACTATGGACTTGTTGGTCTTGATTCCCAATTGACTCAGGACTCGTTGGAGACCTCTGCTCACGTTAATGTTGGATCATATCCTTTGGTTCCACTTTACAATCAGACTACCCTTATAAAGGATTTATAAATGGTTTATATCTAGGTTATTAATTTGGTTGTTTACACTTTATAAATCATAAACATATATAAACAAGTTGCAACAGTTTTCTTATTGTAAAGTGTAATACACATTGTTTATTAATAAGTTCCTAGTATTAGTAGTTACTAGCTGGTAAAAAGGGAGTCTTTTAGAAACTCATTAATAAATGATGTTTCACACTTTACAATAAGCCTCGTTTTTGTTATAAATGGTAGTAACTCATTAGTAAGATTAATTAGTAAGCATTAACTTGATCTTGCCAAATAGTGAGCCTGGATCAATGTATGAAAACTGTTATAACTTGTTTATAATTGTTTATTATGATTCATAAAGTGTTTTAAAGTGTTACCCGAAAAACAAAAAGCTTTGTCTCTGATCATTTCCTCTCCAGCTCAACAACGTCAACCTGCCTGGTCTGTTAACAAACACAATGCCTTTTCAGCAACATAGCTCACTGTCATGGTGCTTTTTAGCTGCCGATCTTCGGTCCTTTCTGACACATTATTGAAAGAGACGATGAAAAACCACCTAAATAAAAGCACGTGAAAGAGCATGAGCTAAATGAAAATGTAGAAGAATCACAACATGGGTTTATTTGTTCAAAATGTCTCAGCTTAAGACAGATTAGACATAAAAACAACCAACGTATTTTTACTTAGATGAGAATTAGAGTCTTAAATTGTGTCCATATTACTTACTAATCCTATAACATCCTGTTGTAGCAGTTATACAAAATATCAACATACTTTACTGGGTTACAGTCAGTTTGTATTCTGGATTTAGGACAGCAGTGTGTTACAGTCCGGGAAACGTTGTCGTCTCAGACTTTATTTCCCGTCTGAAGACTGAACTCAGGAGTGGCAGAGATAACTTCACATCACGCTGACGCAGACTGAAATATTTTTAAACCGGACTATTTCTGTAACCATCACAGTGAGTCAAACTGTGGCAGGTTTTTACTTTGCAGCTTTGAAACCATCCTCCAAAATAAACCAGGTGGTTTCCAGGATTTAAATAAATTTGGGGATAAAAGTGAAGTTTTATTATAGCACAGAAATTTAAAGTGATAATGGTTTAATAGTTGAACTGTCAACATTCAATAACTGACTGCCACTAATTCAAAAAGTCAGTTTTAGTGTTATATCTGAAGATGAAATGTTCATTACACAACAAAACCGTGTGACAAATGAAAAATGAAAAATCTTTAATATTGAGAAACATGAATTAAATGTTCTTCATCAGCACAGACTTCGCCCAGTTGTCATGCAAATGTAGATATTCAAACTTGTATTAATTTCTGGTGTCAAAATGTCTGCTCAGAAAAATAAATATACATCTACAAGAGAATTGAGCAAACTCTAATCTGCTGAGGAAGATCATGTGATATGATCAAAAGCTCCAGAATGCTTTTTGAACTTCAACTTTACTATTTGCATATTAAATATTAGAAGAATTAAACAGCTCAAGAGTAAATACAAGCAGAGCTGAAGCAATTTGTCAATTGCTTTTCTATTAATCCATCAGTGATAATCTGATGATCTACAGTGTGGTAGTAGTATTATTACTAAAGGATCTGAATACTTCATCGCCCTCCACTCAGTCACGACTTCTGTTATAAAATGTACAGGAAAAACTGAGTTAATTTTTTTTATTTTTTATTTTGGTGTATCTCCGCCTCCAACAGAGGATCAAGAATGATCTCACAGATCAAACATCAGCCTACACCTCTGGCCTCGTATGAACCAGTCTGGAAAGTTTTGTTTTGATGCAATCTCACAATGTCGTGGCATTTTAATCCTGCTTTTTTAATGTAACACATTTCCAGTGACGTTAATTTCACAGCTTTAAAAAACAACGGCAGGAAAATATATCACCCCCTCCTCCTCCTCCTCCTCCTCCTCCACTAATCACTAAAAGCCACGTCACATCACATTCAGACACAGAGTAAACATGTTTATTAAGTATTCCAAGAAGAACATTTCTTTACTTTATTCATGACATTTTACAACTTTTTCCTTTAAAATTGTTTCTCAGTATCTCGTTATCATTATTTTTCCAAAGGTGGTCCTAATCCTCAGGTATCACTGCAGGTTCAGTTACCACAGTCAATAATATGGTTTTTTTTCTTTGTTTTGTTTTTTTTTTATTAAATGAAACTGGAATTTTCATTTAATTGACACAAAACCTGCAGCTGATTTTGAAAAAAAAAAAAAAAAAAAATCACACTTGGCTTGTAGACCCTGACGTCTGACCAAAAACCTCCAAACCCAGAGCTCTTAGAGCTCACAACCCAGGACCGGGACTAAAACCGGTCCAGCACAGTCTCCAGACTCCAGAGAAAGCAGCACAAACAGCTGCCGAGCGTCCTCAATATTTACAGTCTTGTCTCTCGTGATTCATCCTCCAGCAGATGCGGTGCGTCACTTTGACTTGAAGACAGAGTCCCAGTCCAGGGGTTCAGATCCAGCTGTGGCCTCAGCGGACTTAGGGATGGACGGGAAGAAGGACTGCATCTTCTGTCTGAACTCTGATAACTGAAAAAGACAAGGAAGACAAGTAACTGCAGAGAGTGATGGGTATCGCCGGATAAATTGTCCCCATGAAATGTTAATTCATTAAATAATGTGCAATAACAACAATGCTTTGTTCCCTTTATACAGTGATTTTTAATGTAAAATAATTTGAATTCTCTTTTTAAAAGCTTTAAAGTACAACGGCAAAATTTACTCAAAACTACCTGAATGACCTAACCCAACTGTTTCTGTTTTTTCTCTGTACAGGAAAAGAAAATCTTTTTCGTCTTTAAAATGTTTTTTTTTTTTTAAATATTTCAGTTTCATCCTTGAAATGTATCACTTCTTCTTTTTTACTTTAAATATTTCAACTGAAACTTCAATTTTAGCACTTCTTACAACTTTATTATCAAAGTCTTACAAATTTACTTTCTTCAACGTTGTTCTTAAAGTTTCGGGGTTTTTTTTTCTCAAAACCTTATTCTGAAAATTTTTCATTTCAATATATTTTCTTTTTTCTTTAAACTGTAGGACTTTTCTCAAGATATTTCAACTCTATCCCTGAAATCTTACAACTATACTGGATTTTTTTTTTCTTTTCAACTTTATTCTTAAATGTTTTCCTAACAGTGTCCCTAATATTCATTAGTATTATACCTATAACTCTGTTCACTAAATTTTACACCTTTAATCTTGAAATATTTCAATTCTATTCTCCAAATATAACTTTTATCAAAACATTTACTCAAAATATTCAACTTTCAATTTCTCGAAACGTATTATTTCTAGACCTGCATGTTGTATTCTATATCATTCTAGTTCAGTGGATGGAGGCTCTGCAGATACGTACAGAGTGAACACCGAGGACTTTCCACACAGTGAAACTGAGCACACCGACTCCACACCAGGCGAACAGAGACCCCCACCCTAGAGCTCTGAGAGCCAGAGACGCTCCGCTCTCTGGGACTGCTGCTGTCGACACAACTCCCTGAGGAGGAAACAAGGAAAATATAACATGAGGTGTTTCGCAAAAGTTCGAAATTTATAAGTATTCATTTGTGTGAACAGATAAAAACCTTTACAAGTAACAGCGGTATAATGTCACCATGGGGAATGGTGCCCCAATTTTTAGCCCATATTTGCTTAAATGTTGGAAAACAAAATGCATTGAATTAGCTATTGCTGGCTCATTTTTGCGCTGTTCCATTAGACGTACACACAACTATCACTGGATCACTGTGATACTAAAGAAAACCTACAGAGGGAAGTTCTGCAGTTGTAAAGAGCGTCTTTTGTCTATGATTTGTAAACACATTAATTTGCAGTGAACCTTCAGAGATAATGATATCCTCAGGAGGTGGAAGTCACACTGAATCTAAAAGTATGTGTTTCATGTCTGTACTTTATCTCAAAATTATGAGACGGTAAATCAAAATTACGAGATGGCGTCTCCACGCATTTCTGTGACACGCAACTTCGTAATAATAAGGTTAAAAGTTGGAGCACAAATGCAGAAAAAGTTCAGCAAAGTCTTGACATTTACATAATTCACATTGACTGGTTGATGGTTGATGGACGACCTTTTCCGTCAGAAGTCAAAAGTTAAATTGCAGAGATGTTCTCAGAAACAGCTAAAAGGGCTAAATGGGATGATTTAAAACTGAGTGCTCATGACGTTAATTGGTGCGAAACATTAACTTGATGAACATGAATACCAGCTCTGTCTGTGACCTCTGACCTCTGAGATGTTGGTTAACCCCAACACTAGAATTCAGCTTCATTATTTTACTGTTTGACCTCATTGTATTTTATTTTTAGCCTGGACAGGTTTTTCCAGGTTTGATGAGCTGGTGAAGAAAAAAGCTGCAGAGAAAAGAAAACACAGGAAAAAAAAAAAATAGTGCAGGACAGTGGGGCACGGTAGGCGGTTAGCACTGACGTCTAACAGCAAGAAGGTTCTGGGTTTGAATCCTGACGTGACCGGGGCGGTTTCCTCCCACATTTCAACCTTGCTCATGAGAAATTTCATGTGTGTTATTGAAATTTTATGACTTTTTGTTGAAACACTTTCACTTTTTGAAGTTTATTCACAAAATGTTTCAATTTAATTTCACAAATTTACGACTTTTCTTCAAATATTTAAACTGTATTCTCAAAATATTTTCAACCCTGTTCAAATTTTTAAAATTTTTATCCTGTAAATGTTGTAAACTTAATTCTGGAAGTTTTACTACTTATTTTTCTCGCTATTTCAAACTTAACTTCAAAATATTTCAATGTATGCTCAAGATTTGATTGATAACTTGATTTTACAATTCTTACAGCTTTTCTGTTAAAAAAAAAAAAGGAAAAAAAAGAAACAAATGAACAAAAACACAAATTCAATCGTCCAAATAAAACCAAAATACTAACTTAATATTCATTTTAATATACTTTTTTTTTTTTTTTAATTCCACCTTTTTACACCTTCTTTTCCTCTAAATGTTTCAACTTAATTCTACAAGTTTCACTACGCTCATCCACCTGTCACTCGTTACAACACAACATGGTAATTAGGCTGCCATCAGCCGTCCTGTCGCCTTTTTCAAATTCGTTGGTTCTTCCCCTTCTGCTACCAAACCAAGATGGCGAGGTTGAAGGTGAGATGTGTCCAGCGTTACATGCCTAATTCTTGACTGTTTTTAGTTCACCATTCAAGTACTCATGGCGCACTGCATGTTGTCATACTTGTCAATGTGAACAAACTTATGCTCTGAAAATAGCAAGTGTGAATATGGAAGTATGCAAATTGAGACACAGTATAAGTGTACAAAAATATTTTCTACCATTTTGGACACAATACAATGATGTAAAATATATACATATTACAGTGAAAGTAAAGTATTTTATAATTTCACTTAAATTCAAAAGATGCCCCCTCTAATTTTGTGAGCAGCTGCGTCCACATACTTTTGGCCTTAGCCTTATAGTGTACACATTTTCATTTCTTAGAAAGTTAAATTGCCCAAAGTGTGGGTAAAAGCAGCAGTTTGACATGAAACAAAATAAAACAGTAAAAACATCTCCACATGCCGCTCCATGATTAATCTAATTTCACACTTTGTCAATTTTAGCTCAGTCCTCTGGGGCTGAGGCCTCGACGTAGACAACAAAGACGAGTCTGTGACGGAAATAGAGTCTGGGAACAAGAGCTCCATTGTGCCTCCACACTAAGTTTATCTCTGATACAAATTGGTCGCTGCCGTCCGTGTGCGTCATGTTTAATCAGATCCTGTGAGCGGCCAATAACTGAACAGTTCCAGTTAACAGGACGAGGTCAGGCGTTCGCTCTCAGGTCTAGTTGTGACATACTGACGGCTATTTTCAGAACAACCTTTGGAGGAATGTGTCCAAACATTTTCAGGACGGCCGTTGTTTCCAGTGTTTCTTTTATTTCGCTTCCACTCATTCAATCAGTCAGAGAATTTACACTCCAGCACCAGAGGAAACTAACCACATTATAGATTTAGAAAAAACAAGAAAAACTAAATCACGCGGCAGTGTCAATAACAGCATTAGCTCAGTGAAGGAAGTCTGTTCACAGTCTGACATGGCATCGTTCTTAATCGCCCTGTCGTACTGTAGATGTCAACAACCTGTTGTTGACATCGGTGGCTTTAGCTCTCTCCGGGTTTCCTGCTGCACTGAGACAAACACTGGTCAACCTGTATCATGAAGCTGGTTATTAACCGCCTCTGTTCACTCTGAGTTTAATGACTCAGCTGCGAGTGTGTTCATGTTACAAGGATGACAAGAAGCATCATCAGATTTTAGTGCTCCATATGATCATGATCATATACCTGCAGGAAAACTTGGTTAAAAGTGATATTTAACATGGCAAAATGTAAAGATCCCATAACTAAAATAGAATAAGAAGCTGCAGAAACACTGGAAATATTAAAGGAAAGCAATAAATATTATTTACATCTTAGATTTGTTGCCCTTCCTTCTGATGATGAACAAACTATTATGAACATGTGATGCAGTCTACTACTAATGTTTTTTTTCTTGATTAATCATTTGTTTTGTTGATGAAATATTCTCTGTATTATTTCCCACTGCCCAGTGTTTGATGTCTTTCTTTTGTTCAATCAATGATATAGAACATTAACACATAAGTTTAATGTCACGTGTGACAAAGAAAAAAAGCAAATCCTCACATTTAAGAAGTAGGAACCATAAAATGACTAAAATGACTATCAAAATAGTTGAAATTAATCTATTAATTGAGAAAATAATTAGCATGTTCATTGATGACGAAAAAAAAAAACAATTTTATCAATTTCACAAGTAATGGAGATCAATTTGATAAGGATTCTTTTATTACTTCTTACTGATAAACTGTTGGAAGTATGTTAATAATCTTTGATCCCCATTGAGCAAAAACTTAACTCTTACAGAAGAACTATACTAATAATAAACTGTACCTTAGTAAACCAGTCTGGGCTTTTTTTCTTAGCCAGTGCTAACGTGGAGCCAAATCCTGCGATCATGCCGGCAGATGCCACCGTGGTCAGAAACGCTGCACCTGCACACACAAAGTCAAGTGAGAGCCTGTGAGACAAGAATCTGAATGACACTTTTAGTTTCAATAAATCTATGAAAACTTTTATCAACTGAGTTTCTTTTCTGGAAACTTCAGAAATCTCTTACGCTGAACAAGCTCAAATAAAATACCCTTTTTATGAATGTGGTTTTGAAAGGAAAACCAGCATGTATAGTCTGTGTTTCACTGCCAGACTACATTACTACTTTGATTGGTCTTAAACAAAGACAGTAAAATGAGAAAAGGTTATTTTACTAAGTACAACATACTTTAGCCACATGTTTAGCCTTTTGCTTTGCTTCAACCCCCTACCCATTGCTCACAAGGTATCCAATGTATATGTAAAGAAGATTTAGGTAAGTGGAGAACAAAACAAATAAATTGATGGATTATACTTAGCCGAACATAACAGAAGAACATATTTTTAAGGATCAATCTTCAGTCACAATGTATGACTTATTTTGAATTCTTGGTAAACACAAAAGCTTAAAATTGTAGACATTTTGAACAGAGTCTGGCGTCACGGTCTTAAAAAACAACTTATCTGTGCCGGACTGCGCTTCAAATTCAGTAGCAATAACAACTCATATTTACAGGGTGTTCGGGATTCTCACCTACTAAACAAACATTGAAATGTCTGATTTTTAACTGGGGTTTGGTGTGGCAGAGGCAGCACGCAGGTCGACATTGCTATGACCTCAGATCGTAGATGCTAGAAAAAGATGCTAGCAGAACCTCGCCAACAGCTACGGCTAATACGAACTACAAGCGAACCGGCTAACAGCTGTCTTGCCTTGTAACATCTGTAGTTTGGCCTCTTCATCACTTTGAGTTTCTTCTCTCATATTCACTGCTGTGTTCCCATCAGCTGCTGTCATGTTGCCTCGGTCCATCTGCATTAAATTACCGGATAGAAACAAGCGCCGCTAGGAACATAAGAATGCCGCGGTCTCATCAAAATGTGATTCATGTGCGTAGAAAATGCTGATTTACAAAAATGAATGTAATTGTTTTGTATAAAAAAAATAGTGAATTGGTTTGATTTTACAGTTTTAAGTCGAGAATGTGTTTAAAAAAGAGTCACGGACACGGAATTCTGAAGCAAAGATCGTTTATTGTCCCTGAAGTGTGGTTCTGTGGGGGAAGCAATGAAGAGGTCTCATTCCGCTTCATAAAACTATTCGATTTATCATGTGTTTTATTCATTTAACAAAGATTTAGTTAGTGTCATATGGTGATGAAAAGCATCAAATTCTCACAATTTTGAAGCTGGAACCAACACCTTTTTTTACCCTTTTGCTCAAAAAACAACTAAAACGGATGTCTTGTTTATGAAATTTCAAACATTAAAATGTAATGCTCCAATTGATAATAATATAAAAAATAAAAATATTTTTAAAAATCTGTAAAAAAAAAAAAAAAAAAAAATGTGTTTATGTACTTCACTTTTATTTATTGTCTGAACCGTTTGGCTTGTTTATAAATTTTCTACATTTTGTAGAATGTGAGCTCAAATCCCAAAATACAGACCGATCTGCCAGTTATTTGTTAGTTCACTATAAACTGAGTTTCTCTAGGAACTCTTAAGCAGTTAGAAGCCTGATCTTTTTTTTCTCTGCAGAGTGGTTCATCTTCGTCAGTTTAGGATCTGTGCAGCCCTGGAGTCGGAGCTCCAGCAGCTCTGCGGAGGATCAGGATGCTCTTCACGTTCTCCTCCTCCTCCTCCTCTTCCTCCTCCTCCTCCTCCTCCTCCTCCTCCTCACTGACACAGACCATCTGAACGTCAGTGCCGCTGCTGTCTAACGATCCGGACCCGGCTCACACCCGGTGCGTGTCCCATCCACAATCGGATCCGTTGCTGTCCTTGGATAATAAAGGCTGGATTATGTGAGGGGGGACGCTGCATGGGCACGAGGCGGGGGTGTTGTGGTGTTTGTTTGTTTTTGTTTTTTTTTTTTGTTGTTTTTTTTCTTTTTGGATTTTGGACCCCGTGAGCTTGCGTGAGACCACGAGTTGATGTTTGTTTACGAAATATTACAAAATAAAAGCCGACGATTTTTGGATTAAAATGCAGGGTTTCCTTTTATTGTGGCTCCTGAGAAGAAAACCAGACCTGAGGATTCACGTTGGAGGCTGACTGAGCATTTGGAGAGCCTGAACGCACCAGCAGCACGCGCACAGCTCTGATTGTATTTGAATTTTTCTGTCTGTATTTACCTGTCCGCTCACCTGTGTGGACACATGTCTCAGATCCACCATGCGGCTCTGGACCAGCAGCAGCACCAGCAGCAGCCGGGCCAGTACAACCAGATCTGCACCCGCAGCAGCAGCAGCTCGACCCCGGCCGCCGCAACCGAGGGAACAGAGCCGTCCTCCTGCCCGGGCCAGAGGAACCGGATCCCCCGTAGGAAGTGGCAGGTGTTCCCGGGGAGGAACCGGTTCTACTGCAACGGGAGGATCATGATGGCGAGACAGACCGGGGTTTTCTACCTGACCCTGGTCCTCATCCTGCTCACCAGCGGCCTCTTCTTCACCTTCGAGTGAGTAAACACAGCCACGTTTTGTCTTTGGGGATTATAATCTGAAATTTAAATCCAGTTTGAAAAAAAAAACCTTTAAAGGTCCTGACCTCTGATCCCCGCTGGTGTTTGTGAGGTCAAACAAAAACAAATGAGTTGAGAACTGACTGTGTTAAAGCACAGTCTAAAGGAAGAATTAACTGAACAGTATTAATAGTGAATCTGTTTATTCACTGTGAATATTCTAATATAAATATAAACAACATCAATAATAGCTGCTGTTTGTAACTACAAACATCCTGCAATGGTCCCCTGGATACAGACATGTAAATGCCCCCCAGCCCTCCAACACAGGAGCAAGACCCCCAGACTGAGAGAGACACAAAACAACAACAATGCAATGTGATAATTTTGTCTCTTTGTGGTTGTTTTGCGTCTCTCTGTTGTCATTTTGTCTCTGAGTGTCACTGTTTTGCATCTCTTTGTTGTCATTTAGCATCTTCTGTCGTTTTGCATCTTTTTCTCATGGTTTTGTCTCTTTGTCGTCTTTTTGTCTCTTTGTCTTTTGCATGTTTCTGTTATGTCTTTGTGGTCATTTGATTGACTTTCAGACATATTGACAGTCACTTCAGACAGAGGTTCTGATCTGGAGGTCTTGGATCTTGGGCCCATTCAGCAATCTGTCCCTAAAAAACCAACTACCAATAACAAACCTCAAATAGTTCAAATTATTTGACCTTTAACTTTTTTAACTTATATGCTATATAAACACATGGGCAGCACAACAATGTCTACAGTGTTTTCTGTATTTGTTGGGGTCAGAGGTAGAATGATTTTGTCACGACTTTCAATCAAATGTTGTCGACTTTGTTGTCAATGACTCTGGATTCACAGATTTATTTTTCACGAACAAATTTTCAACATGTGCAGTGAAATGTGGGGTTGGAAGACTCCAGAGGAGCAGCCTTCAATCAGACAATGACTCAGGTGAAATCTACAAGAAACAAGAAATGAGAGCTTTGATGTACAGCCCTCAAATCTCCTTTTATCTCAGATTCCTGTCACTAATCTGATTTTTGTTTCTTTGCTGATCCTCTTGTAGTCAAAAGGTATCTTCTCACCTGAACATAAACTGAACAGTTTCATTTTCCTCTTTTTTTATTTACTCACTCACCGGATCATTGACAGTGTAAATTTTTATTATTTTGTGACTTTCCTAGGATTTTGTCAATCTTTCGTTTTGGGAATAACTGCACTCTTTTACCTCTTCAGGCCTCTTAAAGCCATTTAATGCACCAATGTCAAAAGAAACACATAGATGTTGTGTGTTCTGTCAGTCTGGTTGAGAATAATAATCCCTTAAATCTTTTTATTTTTATTCACTTTTTCTCCCAAAGTCACATTTAATACAAATACCAAAACTCAATGAGAGTGATATGTTTGTAATCCAGGTCCTTAATTCCCCTAAATCCCCATGACATGTAAAAATACCAGAGTAAATGATCTGTGTCGTCAGTGGAGGCTTCAGCTCCGGCTCCTCCAAACCTCAGGCTGTTTTCTGCTGGTTTCTCTTCAACGTTCAATCGCTGTGATTTGTTTCAGTGGATTTCACTGACAACAAAAACACAGACACACAAACATATAGTGATGAGAGGAGCTGTGTTCACTGTCATCAGGTAAAAGCTCGTCAGTTTCAGCCACAAAGGCATCATCAAAGCTAAATTTACCTGCCTGAGTGTCAGCTCAGAGCGACTCTCTGTTCCTCTTCATTAACTTGATCCTGTGCTTCAGACCCGGTCCCTGCAGACCACCGCTGATACACATCTGAGCCAGAACTGAAGGATTTCATGTTTGGATTTATTCACGTAACAGTGTATATTTATTTTCAGAGTCACTGTGAAAGGATTAGTGATAGAAGAATCCATAATCACAATCAAACCTGAAACACACTTGAAATCAAACGGTAAAACACACATACAAGATCCTCCGAGCAAAGAGTCAGGTCGGGTTGGAACAACAAGTCCTGAAAACACCAGAGATCTCCTGTGATTGGCCGAGAGCCCTCAGTTTGTTTTGATTGTCCCACCTCCTTTGTTTCTGCAGCTGTCCCTTCCTGGCGTCAAACCTGACCCCGGCCATCCCGGTGGTCGGCGGCGTCCTCTTCTTCTTCGTCATGGGGATGCTGTTCAGGGCGAGTTTCAGCGACCCCGGAGTCCTGCCCCGAGCCACGCCGGATGAGGCCGCCGACCTGGAGAGGCAGATCGGTAACCAATGGAAACACAGACACAAACATATGCGATCTGGGTGTGGTGTTTCCTGGACACAGGCTGGATGTGACGTTGTGGATTAGTTCCAGTCAAATAGTCCTGGGCCTGTTTTTATTCCCAGACCGCCCCTGGTTACAATAATCCCGAGGCCTGTACTACGAAGCAGGATCTGAGGTTATTGAGGTAACTTCAGGTTTAACCCTGGGTTTTCAGTCCTACGACGGTGGTTCACTTGTTACCGGGGTAAATCACCATGGTAACTTATGCTGAACTCCTAACCTGCCCCAGAGCAGGTTAATTTAGAGGATCAGATCAAAACCTAAACTACTGACCAATCAGATACCTGATTGACAAAGGAGTTTACAATAAAGTGATCAATAATAACAAGCAGTAGACCTTTATATAAATCATTTTGCTGTTCCAGACCAGCATGTGTCCACTCTATACTCTATACTATTCTAGCTTCATTTGAACCAAACACAGGCTCTTTAATCCGACAGGATTCCTGACAGTGATGAAGCTTTTACTCTCCTCTTCATCACTGCAGCTCAGAACAACATGAGGAGACTCTGTGACCATCATGTGATCATACTGTTTACCTTTCACCTTGTTGAATGTCATTTTTGGACCTGGTTATTACCGAACTTACCTGCAGGTGTCAGCGTTTCTTCTGACGATGTTGCTTATAATTAACAGCTCCGCCTCTTTCACATGAACCTGCTTGTACCTGGACAGGTAAACCCAGGGTTAACTGAGCCAATTGATGACCTGCTTCATAGTGCTGTTGTAGTAATGTTAGGCTCAGTTAACCCAGATAACTAAAAGTTATCCTGGGTATGTTGAACTTGCTTCGTAGTACAGGCGTCCGGTGTGACAATGTAAAAGCTGTTTTGCGAAAAGAAAATATCAGATCCCATTTTTTCATGTTTTTTTTCCATAGCTTGTCAAAAATAAAACCAAAGTTCTTCACTATAGTCTTGATATCTGGAGTAAAGTGACCGAGCAGCAGCTGAATTTGGTCGAGGAGGTTCTCAGGGTGTTGAGAGCGACCATCATCTGCAGCTTGGCCATAAAAGAAAGAGAAATCCCAGAGCAGTTTCTTTACTTTGAGCAGACTTTTCATCTGTTTTCATGACATACTTCTGATTTTAGCATCCAGACCTTTAGGCCATTCTTTTGTCGTTAGCGTCACCTCTAATCACCCGTGACGTCTCCTCGCTGTCAGTGTCCACGTCCGTTCAGGTTTTGTTCTTATCAGAAGGACGAAACTGTAAATCAGCTGCAGAATAATCCACTCACTAATGATATATGAGTCATTACAGGAGCCGCTCACCACCTCCTCCAGTCAGTGTGTGTGTGTGAGTGTTTAGATGTTTGTGTGTGAGTGTGTGCAGTCACATGTCATCTCTTCAGTTTCTCTGTCAGAAATGCGTCTTGGCGAATCAGTCAGTTTCCACAGAAACTGAACCGTCACCGTCGAAGCTCTCTATCTATTTATGGAAACCTCTCATTATTCTTTGTTTATTTATTTATTCATTTATTTATTTATCTCTGTGGCGGATACAGAATCTGTGCAGCTGTCAATCACCTCAGAGCCGGGGCCTCTCAGATGACCAAACATGGGCACTGATCTCTGTCTGGGTTTGTCTCAGCAGGACAGAAGCTGGATGTTAGTGTGAGAGGGGGAGGGAGGACAGAGAGGCTGTTCCTGATGGTGGTCAGGAATTAATTCAGTGACGCACACCTTCACACAACATCCTCACGTCCTCACGTCCTGACAAACTATACTAAGGACACACAAGAAAATATGAAGGTATGAAGGTAATATGAGGTTCTGGCCCAGGGTCAGGATGCCACCTAAGAGACACAAGGAGACAAAGAGATGAAAAAAAACAACCACAACAACAAGCAAGAAGGCCATAAAGACACAAAAAACATGGTTGTGTTGCAGGAAGTGGAGCATCTACCATCTAAACAGCTGAAGTCTTGGTCAGATCGTCATTTAAAACAAGCAAAATCATGACTTTTAATTGAATTTCCACAGTCAGAGGATTTGCTCTCAGGTGCAAAGCAATCCCACATGAATCTTTTGTATTGAGTTTAACTTTGTTGAACTTAGACATTATTTGACTGGCATGGAATCTTGACTCAGTTGACCTTTGATGGAACGGAGAGTCCAAAATGGAGGGAAAATGTAGTGTGATTGATGTTTAGAGTGAAAGGAGTCTGTGGTAGTGATGAACCTGCAGAGAATTATCACATGATTGTTATTATCACCAATACCGTGCAGGAATGTAAGTCGTAGCAGTCAGATCAGCTTGTGTTTTTGTGTTTCCGGTTGTCCATACCTACGTATGTTCCATACTGTACCTTACTGTACCATCCATCTGTCCCATTCTCATGGACACCTTATCTCAGTAACACCTCGACAGAACTTCTTCAAATTTAGCCCAAACATTCACTAGCACTCAAGGATGAACTGATTACACTTTGGTGGTCAAATGTCAAAGCTCAAATCACGGTGACCTCACAAAACACTTTTTAGCCATCACTCAAGATTTCACACAGAAATAATGACCATGGTTAATATTGTGTATGACTCTGGATAAACAGGGATGTAATCTGAAACTAGTCTGAGTGGAGGATGCAGACAACTGTCAAGCAGTAATTCTAGTTTGTTTGTTTGTTTGTTTTTTCAATAATTGAACTGTTGTTGTTTTGTGTTTGTGTTTGTTTTCCAGACTCTTCGGGCTGCTCCAGACCTCCTCCTCGCACCAGAGAGGTTCTCATCAACGGACAGACGGTCAAACTGAAATACTGCTTCACCTGCAAAATCTTTAGACCGCCTCGCGCATCACACTGCAGCCTGTGCGACAACTGTGTCGGTCAGTGTCAGAGTGTACACGGGTGCAAAATTGTTTCCATTTATACTCCGCTTGGAGGACGCATTCCATACATCCACAGTAGATCATTGTCTACGTTTTCCGCGCGCGCGCGCACTATTTTTCCTCTGTGAATTGCGACACGATTGTTTGTCTTTGTATTTTTTTTTTTAACTCTCTTAAAACTCAGTGTCCATTTGTATTGAACGTGCACAGTTGGTTCCCTGTAGCGTAGTAATTTGTTAGCAAATTGTTACGTCGGACACAGAGGATGTACGTGTACGTCTGCACGTACATCCTCTGATGACAAAACCCTCACCTATTCGCCGATGCAGAAAGTATAACACTGGCTTTAGACTCATACACTGCATCCCCTGGGTTTTGTTTCCAGCCTACACACAGATTGCTTGAGTTTGTTACAGCTGAACGCTCTGCAGACACTACTCAGGGCTGAGAAACGGCTCCACTGTATTTGCTGACGTGTTGACAATGTGTAATTATCGTATTCTCTCGAAGGACGCTGGAATTAACTTCAATCAAAGATAAGACAGTGAAGGGCAGAGCTCTTTGTCGTGAAGATGGAAATACAACTAGAGTCATTTATTCTTTGTAGTAAAACAAACTGTGAGACGACGTGACAGTTTTTCCTTTGCGAGTTTGAAGTGATTTGAAATTTGACCTCAGTTTTATTTTCTTCATTTTCCTCTTCAGAGCGTTTCGACCACCACTGCCCCTGGGTGGGGAACTGCGTCGGACGGAGGAACTATCGCTTCTTCTACCTGTTCATCGTCTCGCTCTCCTTCTTCACTATCTTCATCTTCGCCTTCGTCATCACACACGTCATCCTCAGTGAGTAACGCCGACAACTCTGCTGCTGCTGCTGCTGCCGCCGCCGCCTCCTCTGCACCGTTTCTACTGTGATTCACTTATTGATTTCTTTATAAAACAACCTCTGACTCTTCAGCTGCTGCACGGATTCTTTTAATAATGTGACCCAGTCAGATCTTTTGTTCACACACACACACACACACACACACACACACACACACACACACACACACACACACACACACACACTATCTAATCTTTCAAGAGCAACTTTTTTTAAGTTCATGTTTGAAATTAGGGGCGAGGGAAGCAACATAACGCAGGTGTAATCAGGCGTTGCAAAAAAGGAGAATCATTTATTTTTACTATAATTCTATCCAGTAGAGTAAGTAAGTAACATAATGACTATTAGGTTTCCAACACTTTTTGTAATAAAACATCTACAAGCAAAAATCTGGGACAAAATCTTTCAAACGGGGGTCCGTGGTCTAACTTTAGTCAGTTTAGGGGTCCTTAATGTGAAACAGTTTGAGAACCACTGATTTAAATGATGATGATTTCACTGAGAAACTTAGATAACAAGCAAAAACATGACACGTGACAAATGAAAAGCGCTTCGGTTGGAGCCAAATCAGTGAAACAAACATAACAGAAGGTTATTTGAAGTCCACTCAGGGTCACACGTAGCTCATATAAATGGCAACCACCCTTTACAGGCAGTTCTTATGTGTAATGCTCAACAAATGTGCAAAGATTAATAACCTGAGTTAATACACAACACAATGCAGACAGCAAGGATGACATTTTAGATCTGCAGCCATGAATCAGATACTCTGTTTATTTTTTCACTAACTGATTAATCATTGAGAGGCAACACTAAGTCCCCATTTATCATTTATAAACAGTACATAAACATTTAATGACTAGACATAATAATTACATCCCTGTTGGCTGATTTTCACTCTGACATTCGAGTTCCTGATATCACAAGTTAACACTAACGACTAATCAGTCTAAAAACTGACAGATTTCTTAGTAAACCTGTGGTTGGCTTTATTTTGAAAAGCTCACCCTGTTATTTTCATTGTTGTTTTGCATATTATAGGTCACAGAGGTTGTTGTGTATGAGGCCCGGCTGTGTCTCTTGCGTCGGAGCCTCAGTTTGTTGTAGCTGCAGCGGCTTTTCATCAGTGTAATGGATGAATCGAAGCTCGGCCATCGAATGTCCCGTGATTGACAGGCTGTCAGAGAGAGGCTGATACTGCAGTCTGTTTACTGAAGCCGATCGATCAGACCGCAGCTGCACTTCATGCGGACCCTGCTGGATCAGACTGTTTACATACAAAAACCTGATTACTGCTAGAGATCAGGAGACCGGACTGTGTGTTTACATGATATATGATAGTCTAAACATCATTTTATGTGTGTTGCTTTTGCTTGTCTCAGTCTAATGGGTGTTTTGAATTACCTAGGTCTTGTGTTTGTTTTGACTTTCATCTCATTGGTGTTTTAACTGGGTCATGTCTCTGGTCTCATGGGTATTTTTACTGGAAGTTGACTCAGTCTCATAGACGTCTTAACTTAGATTGACCAAGGTCTCATATTTTAACTTGTCTCCTCTTGTAGGTTTTGACTTGTCTCAGTCCCATGGGTGTTTTGACTTTGACCTACCAAGGTCTTGTGTTTGTTTTAACTTGTTTCATTGCATTGGTATTTTAACTCGGACTTGTGCCTGTTTTGTGGATTTTTTGACTCTATCTGGTCTCAGTCTCGTGGATGTTTTCACTTCATCTTCTCTCGGTCTTGTGGGATGTTTTGACTCCATCTTGTCTCTGTCTCGTGGATGTTTTCACTCCATCTTGTCTCGATCTTGTGCATTTTATGATTCAGACTTGTCTTCATCACTACTCAACGATAAAGAAATCTTGCAGAAAAAAAAAAAAGTTGACCAGTTGTTGACTGTGAACTGTGCAGGGAGATTTTAATAGAAACTTAAACCAGTGGCTGCCTGGAAGGTGGGCTAAAACTTTTCATTATTTTATGTGTCTGGATCTAAAACCGCCTGCTGATCCTCCCCATCACACTCACTGGCCTAATTCTCTGTGTTCAGGCGGCTGATGTTGTTTTCCTGCCCTGCAGGTCCAAACTGTCAGGAAACTGTAGCTTCAGGCTGCTTCACATTCAAACTCTAACAACCGGCTGACTGTCTGAGATAAACCCGTGTCTTCCTCTGAACACTACGCTGCTTGTTGTCTGTTTTTAGCAGCAGAGCTATAAAAAGATCCAGCAGAGTGTCGTGACTTTGATCTACAAGATGTAAATTTAGAGATCAGTAAATCTGTGTACTGACGACTTCAGCTCATTACTGGAACCCATGCTGTTGGTGGTGTTTAAGCTTGTTGTGGGGAGTTTTTCTCCAGCAGTGAGGTCTGGAAGGCAGTATCAGTTAGTCCAGTCTAAAACTATGGTTCATGATAAGGAACCTAAAACTCACTGTGTATATTCACGGACCTTAGAGGTTAATCTCTAATGATGTTGGAGACATCCTGATCTTTTCTCTGAAGCCACTTCCCCAACATTCAGAACAGTATTTGGAGATCTGTGGACTGGTTTTCATTAGTGTATCTTTAAAACTCTGAGGATCACGTTTAGGGTTGCAAGATATTAATCATAGTCTGATCGTCCTATCATCACCCTGTAAAATTGCCAATAGCCGATATGATCAAATGTAACTATTTTAGATTCTGACAAACTTTACATCAGAAAGATGAATGTATTTCCAGACATAATATTTGAATTAAATTATGTATGGTCGTCAGAGGAAGATGAAGCAGAGAAGCCTGGATACTTCAGCACACACCTGACATAATGTGTGGACAAAGTAGTAAGATAGAATGCACTGTGCAGGTCAGGAAAATGTTTATGTGTTGCTTAGCAACAGTCCAGTACCAGTCCAGTTGATGAACTATTTGTGTTGGTGTAGCCAAATAAATGATGAAAAAAAAAGTCTGTTGTTGCTTATTTAAGCAAGATCACACGAGAGGGAGTGATGCTGTACTGAATATCAGCACGGCTGTGATTTGGTCATAGGTATGAGGTTGCAGACCGAGTACCGAAGACAATCACATGAATGCTAACAAGGACTGCTAATCATTATATGATGACAGCAACATACAAATAATCTATCATGCTAAATGTTTGGCTATACTAAACGTTAGCATTTTTGCATAATAAGATGTTAAAGGCGAAATGCTAAATTTCTGATCATTCAAGAGAAAAACGAGAACAGGAAACCAGCAAAGAGCAGCAACATACGATTGCGTATTGTCCACATAGCAATGGAAATCAATATTATGTCTACACATGATTACTACATGATTGATTTGTATCATGGATGTAGTAAATAAAAGGGGACTGAGGACGGAATACATGCTAAACATTACGAACTAACCTGAACACAGACTCTCTCCTCTCTGCAGGATCGAACCGGACGGGTTTCCTGAGCGCGCTCAAAGACAGTCCGGCCAGATATCCTTTCACTGCAGGGAGGTCACTGTTTAAAGGGTGGGTGGACTCGGAGATGCCTCATGTGACTTTTTTAACTTAGTGGATCTACAACCCTGCTAAAGTTGGCACACTGTTTTCACAGCTCACACAGAAAATCAAAAACAGGCACTAATTACTCCTCATACACTCCTCTGTCTCTTTGTAAGTTAATAGTGTGTATGTGTGTGTGTGTGTG